>NC_084757.1:39100554-39103054 GCF_033978785.1 Entelurus aequoreus
AAATGCCTGAGCAAATTGTTGAACAGTTTAAGAAAAACCTTTCTCAAGCAGCTATTGCAAGGAATTTAGGGATTTCACCATCTACGCTCCGTAATATCATCAAAGAGAATGTGGAGAAATCACTGCACGTAAGCCATGATATTACACACCTTGAATCCCTCAGGCGGTACTGCATCAAAAAGCCACATCAGTGTGTAAAGGATATCACCACATGGGCTCAGGAACACTTCAGAAAACCACTGTCAGTAACTACAGTTGGTCGCTACATCTGTAAGTGCATGTTAAAACTCTACTATGCAAAGCCACAGCCATTTATCAACAACACCCGAGCTCATCTAAGATGGACTGATACAAAGTGGAAAAGTGTTCTGTGGTCTGACGAGTCCACATTTCAAATTGTTTTTGGAAACTGTGGACGTGGTGTCCTCTGGACCAAAGAGGAAAAGAACCATCCGGATTGTTCTAGGTGCAAAGTGTAAAAGGCAGCATGTGTGATGGTATGGGGGTGTATTAGTGATTAGTGTGTGATGGTATGGGGGTGTATTAGTGGCCAAGACATGGGTAACTTATACATCTGTGAAGGCACCATTAATGCTGAAAGGTACATACAGCTTTTGGAGCAACATATGTTGTTATCATGGACGCCCCTGCTTATTTCAGCAAGACGATTCCATTGAAAATGTGTGCAGGCTAAAATATGAGAAGGGAGACTGTTGAACAACTTAAACTGTACATCAAGCAAGAATGGGAAAGAATTCCACTTCAAAAATGTGTCTCCTCAGTTCCCAAACCTTTACTGAGTGTTGTTAAAAGGAAAGGCCATGTAACACACTGGTAAAAATGCCTTTTTTTGCAATGTGTTGCTGCCATTCAATTCTAACTTCATGATTATTTGCAACAAATAAGAAAGTTTCTCAGTGTGAACATGAAATATCTTGTCTTTGCAGTCTATTCAATTGAATATAAGTTGAAAAGGATTTGTTGTGTTCTCTTTTTATTTACCATTTACACAACTTCACTGCTGGTGTATAATGTAAAGATGTAGTGTAAATGTATGAAGTGTTGCTGAGCTGTTGTGTTGTGAGTGAAAAGGAGATGAGAGATAAGAACAAAATGTCAAACACAGTCTGAAGTTTGAAAGTGAAACTTTGATGAACATTTTCCATTTTTCTCAGCGAGGGCGTGAAGGTGACCTTTGCCTTTTAGGGGAGTCCATGTGTACGTTTGGAAGAAAGCAAACATATATATATATATATATATATATATATATATATATATATATATATATATATATATATATATATATATATATATATATATATATATATATATATATATATATATATATATATATAATTGTTATTTTGGGGGATAAGAACACACAAAGAAGTTTTAAGAAATTGCTATATTTTCTTTGATTGTGACGTTTATAATTTCCTAAATGTTTTTTGTAAGAAATTTTTCATTGAAATAAAATTTGAATAATAATAATAATTGAAAAAATAATAATTCTAAATATTTCCATAGACTTGTATAGTCTTGGAAGGATTTTTGTGCCTAAATGATATAAATCAATATAATATATAAATAATTTCTAACCTCATGCGATATAACCGTATTCAAACTATGTATTTATTCACTCATTCTGAGACAAATGTATTGAATTATTCTTACAAAAACATAAGCCACTTCCAGGTGAGTTGACATGCCCAAATATGGGTGCACTATGTAAAGGCTCCACGTTGCAGGAAGTACTGTACACGCTACACTGCTCTGAGGAGTACAACACTGCATGTGTGTGTGTGTGTGTGGTGTACTATTTGCATCACTAAGCATGTGTGTGTGTGTGTGGTGTACTATTTGCATCACTAAGCATGTGTGTGTGTGTGGTGTAATATTTACATCACTAAGCAAAGATGACTAAAAGTCAGCGTGGTCGACCACCTCCACTTGGCTGTTTATTTCTCTAGTTCTGCCTGCTTGAAGGGATTAGCACTGCACACACACACACACACACACACACACACACACACACACACACACACACACACACACACACACACACACACACACACACACACACACACACACACACACACACACACACACACACACACACACACACACACACACACACACACACAAGCTTTAACAGCTGTAGAAAGATGCAAATTGTGTTTGTGTATTGCTGCTGACAGGAAGTGGTAGTTGTACATGTGAGTTAGGAAGTAGTAGAAGTAGACAGGAAGTGGTAGTTGTACATGTGAGTTAGGAAGTAGTAGAAGTAGACAGGAAGTGGTAATTGTACATGTGAGTTAGGAAGTAGTAGAAGTAGACAGGGAGTGGTAGTTGTGCATGTGAGTTAGGAAGTAGTAGAAGTAGACAGGAAGTGGTAGTTGTACATGTGAGTTAGGAAGTAGTAGAAGTAGACAGGAAGTGGTAGTTGTACATGTGAGTTAGGAAGTAGTAGAAGTAGACAGGAAGTGGTAGTTGTACATGT
>NC_084757.1:39108054-39118054 GCF_033978785.1 Entelurus aequoreus
TGTATGGAGAATATAGTGAAGTAACTCCTGCTATATATGGAGAATATAGTGAAGTAACTCCTGCTATGTATGGAGAATATAGTGAAGTAACTCCTGCTATGTATGGAGAATATAGTGAAGTAACTCCTGCTATATATGGAGAATATAGTGAAGTAACTCCTGCTATGTATGGAGAATATAGTGAAGTAACTCCTGCTATATATGGAGAATATAGTGAAGTAACTCCTGCTATGTATGGAGAATATAGTGAAGTAACTCCTGCTTTGTATGGAGAATATAGTGAAGTAACTCCTTCTATACATGGAGAATATAGTGAAGTAACTCCTGCTATATATGGAGAATATAGTAGAAGTAGAAGTCAAGTCAAAGAAGTGCAAGAAGGGTGTTTTCTTTTCTAAAAAGAAGTAGAAGTATGTGAAGGCATGTGTGCAATAACTGCACTGAGACTACTTTAATGACATGACTATGGCTTTACATCCATGCCCCCCCCCCCTGGACTGCAGCCAGAGGATTAAAGAGATCTTGGACATTCCCATGGATCACAATAACTTCTGCCCACCTTCCTGCTGGGGGCCAAAAGAGGCAGGAGCCACGTTTGCAGTGTTGACACTAACCCCGCCCACTCACTCCTGACCCCTGACCCGCCGCTACAGGAAGTCCGCAGCGAGGGTAAGTCGGTTCACGCTGGGAAGATTTATTTATTATTTATCTGCCGGCCGTTAAAAAAGTGCAAGACAGGAGAGACAAGAGCTGGAAGGGGAACTACCACTACACTAGGGAACTGTCCAGTCCTCCTTCAGAGTGGGAAGTCTGCACACACACACACACACACACACACACACACACACACACACACACACACACACACACACACACACACACACACACACACACACACACACACACACACACACACACACACACACACACACACACACACACACACACACACACACACACACACACACACACACACACACACACACACACACACACACACATATATATATATACATACATACATACATACATATATATATATATATACATATATATATGTATGTATTAGGGCTGTGAATCTTTGGGTGTCCCACGATTCGATTCAATATCGAGTTTTTTTCAATCCAACACGATTCTCGATTCAAAAAGGATATTTTCCCGATTGAAAAGGATTGTCTATTGATGGAATACATAGATTTCAGCAGGATCTACCTCAGTCTGCTGACATGCAGAGTAGTAGATTTTTGTAAAAAGCTTTTATAATTGTAAAGGACAATGTTTTATCAACTGATTGCAATAATGTACATTTGTTTCAACTATTAAATGAAGCAAAAATATGACTTATTTTATCTTTGTGCAAATATTGGACACAGTGTGTTGTCAAGCTTATGAGATGTGATGCAAGTGTAAGCCACTGTCACACTATTGTTCTTTTATTTTTATAAATGTCTAATGATAATGTCAATGAGGGATTTTTAATCACTGCTATGTTGAAATTGTAACTAATATTGATACTGTTGTTGATAATATTCATTTTTGTTTCACTACTTTTGCTTTGTTGTGTGTGGTGTTTGTGTCTCCTCTCAATTGCTCTGTTTATTGCACTTCTGATTGCATTGTTATGGTATTGCTGTGTTTTTTTAAATTATTAAATCAACATAAAAAACACAATATATACATTATATATCCACATAGATCAATACAGTCTGCAGGGATACAGTCCGTAAGCACACATGATTGTATTTATTTGACAAAAAATACAAAAAAATAAAAATAAAAAACACAACCTCCCCCCCTCCGGTCTATGGGACGAATTTTCAAGCGTTGACCGGTCCGCAGTTACAAAAAGGTTGTGGACCACTGATGTAGACCACAAGGAAGTCTTTTACATTTACAAAATAATCTGAATAATATGACTCCTTTAATGCGCCTTTTGTATGAAGATATGCGCCTTATGGTCCCAAAAATACGGTAAGAGGATTTCGCTTTTTAAAATGTTTATTATCGCAACAATATGGTAGTTAAAGTCAAGGATTTTTGTGATTTCTGATCCTTTGTGAGGGCACCAAAGGGACTTGTGTGTGTGTTCAGCTTGTCGTTGTTGTTTTGTCTTGTTATACAGTACTGTGTAGCACTTTATATTGAGTTTTAAAGTGTACAAACCTTCACTAAAATACGGAACCAATTATTCATATTTACATGGTTTCTTATGGAGAAGTTTGCTTCACTATACAAACTTTTCCATTTTATGAACCCTGTTAAAGAAGCAGTGAAGTGAGTAAATGAAGGTTGCACAGTAGTTACGTGTAAAAAAAACTACTAACGTCCACATCGGAGGTCATCAATTTGTGGGTGCAACACGTCGTGACATTTTGGAAGTTGTTAAAGTGCCAAGGGGTGTCGGAGTGTTTCCATCAAAGCTCATAAAATGGCGTGTGGCATGTTTATCTTGGCTGCCTCCCAAGGCGCCGGGAGGGCAGGAGAGGCTTTCAAAGAAAAAAAAAAAGTGAAGAGGTTCAAACTCGACGCTGACGCTTTTAGACTTGAAGACGGTCAATGTTTTAGTGGTGGTTGCTAGGGCAACGGGGCAGGTACTGACCATGCCTCTGGAGCGGTTCTTCTCCAAACCCAACAAGGAGGAGGGGAGAGAGAGAAGGTGACGGCCATGACTGCAGGCCTGGACCTCGGCCTCCTCAGACCGGCGGGCAGGATGAAGCAATAGGAGCAGGTTTCCATGACGACCAGCATTGTGGTGCGGATGACAAATGTGTTTGGAAATCATGTTGACGCTCCCCACCCAATGACAGCAGGAAGTAGACGTGTCCTAATAGTCAGTTAGGGCTGCACAAACAAATCTCAATTCTAAACAGATGTTTTGTTTTTTTGAAAAATCCATTATTTTATTTTTTTATAAAGAAGTTTTAGGTCATCTTCATGCAAGCAGAATGAGATTTACTAACCTGTTTTGAAACGTTTTTTAGAACTACATTATAACCGACTATCTGCGCAGATATTTAACATTTTGATGTACATATATACGGAAGATCAAAAGTGTACGTACACTTGTAAAGAACATCATGTCATGGCTGTCTACAACTCTTATTTTGTTGTGATTGGAGCACTTTTCTATCTCCACACAGTTTCTGCTTGGAAGTGCTCCGTGTGTGTGTTTGTTTTGCCACGGCCTCCCGTCCAAAAATGTTTAAAAATGTACCGGTATTTTTCAGAAGCAGTATGGTGCCGTTTTTGATTCATTAGTACCGCGGTACTTTATTATGCAGTACAAATGAATACTGACTACTAATAAGCAGTATCAGCCCTGAAAAAACCGTATCGGTCCAACTGTAATTATGATACCATGTAGGCAGAGTGGCTTTGAATGAAGAATGGATCCAGGAGTGGTTACGAGTCCAAAGACTAATAAATGTAGGAACAAAAGACAAGGCTCCACTCTTCTGTGGAAGTGGGCTCCTATGATCACATCCATCTTGTATTGCGCAACCACACACCGCTGGAACCTAGACAAGAGTTCATGCGCTCCGATTCAATCTCCATGTGCTCAAAACTACTTTCTGCATCGTCCTGGCAGCTCAGTATCGCTGCCAAAACCAGAAGTGCTCGTCTAGTTTTTATCCTCGGCCCTGGAGAATCATCTTCTCATCCTTGCTGCAATACAGCCAGCAGAGAGAAGCATGTAGTGATCAGAGAGAGGCATGTAGTGATCAGAGAGAGGCATGTAGTGATCAGAGAGAGGCATGTAGTGATCAGAGAGAGGCATGTAGTGATCAGAGAGAGGCATGTAGTGATCAGAGAGAGGCATGTAGTGATCAGAGAGACATGTAGTGATCAGAGAGAGGCATGTAGTGATCAGAGAGAGGCATGTAGTGATCAGAGAGGCATGTAGTGATCAGAGAGAGGCATGTAGTGATCAGAGAGAGGCATGTAGTGATCAGAGAGAGACATGTAGTGATCAGAGAGAGGCATGTAGTGATCAGAGAGAGGCATGTAGTGATCAGAGAGAGGCATGTAGTGATCAGAGAGAGACATGTAGTGATCAGAGAGAGACATGTAGTGATCAGAGAGGCATGTAGTGATCAGAGAGAGGCATGTAGTGATCAGAGAGAGGCATGTAGTGATCAGAGAGAGACATGTAGTGATCAGAGAGAGACATGTAGTGATCAGAGAGAGACGTGTAGTGATCAGAGAGAGGCGTGTAGTGATCAGAGAGAGGCGTGTAGTGATCAGAGAGAGGCGTGTAGTGATCAGAGAGAGGCGTGTAGTGATCAGAGAGAGGCGTGTAGTGATCAGAGAGAGGCGTGTAGTGATCAGAGAGAGGCGTGTAGTGATCAGAGAGAGGCGTGTAGTGATCAGAGAGAGGCGTGTAGTGATCAGAGAGAGGCGTGTAGTGATCAGAGAGAGGCGTGTAGTGATCAGAGAGAGGCGTGTAGTGATCAGAGAGAGGCGTGTAGTGATCAGAGAGAGGCATGTAGTGATCAGAGAGAGGCGTGTAGTGATCAGAGAGAGGCGTGTAGTGATCAGAGAGAGGCGTGTAGTGATCAGAGAGAGGCGTGTAGTGATCAGAGAGAGGCATGTAGTGATCAGAGAGAGGCATGTAGTGATCAGAGAGAGGCATGTAGTGATCAGAGAGAGGCGTGTAGTGATCAGAGAGAGGCATGTAGTGATCAGAGAGAGGCATGTAGTGATCAGAGAGAGGCGTGTAGTGATCAGAGAGAGGCATGTAGTGATCAGAGAGAGGCATGTAGTGATCAGAGAGGCATGTAGTGATCAGAGAGAGGCATGTAGTGATCAGAGAGAGGCATGTAGTGATCAGAGAGGCATGTAGTGATCAGAGAGAGGCATGTAATGATCAGAGAGAGGCATGTAGTGATCAGAGAGAGGCATGTAGTGATCAGAGAGAGGCATGTAGTGATCAGAGAGAGGCATGTAGTGATCAGAGAGAGGCATGTAGTGATCAGAGAGAGGCATGTAGTGATCAGAGAGGCATGTAGTGATCAGAGAGAGGCATGTAGTGATCAGAGAGGCATGTAGTGATCAGAGAGGCATGTAGTGATCAGAGAGAGGCATGTAGTGATCAGAGAGAGGCATGTAGTGATCAGAGAGAGGCATGTAGTGATCAGAGAGAGACATGTAGTGATCAGAGAGAGGCATGTAGTGATCAGAGAGGCATGTAGTGATCAGAGAGAGGCATGTAGTGATCAGAGAGAGGCATGTAGTGATCAGAGAGAGGCATGTAGTGATCAGAGAGAGGCATGTAGTGATCAGAGAGAGGCATGTAGTGATCAGAGAGAGACATGTAGTGATCAGAGAGAGGCATGTAGTGATCAGAGAGAGGCATGTAGTGATCAGAGAGAGGCGTGTAGTGATCAGAGAGACATGTAGTGATCAGAGAGAGGCATGTAGTGATCAGAGAGAGACATGTAGTGATCAGAGAGAGGCGTGTAGTGATCAGAGAGAGGCGTGTAGTGATCAGAGAGAGGCATGTAGTGATCAGAGAGAGGCATGTAGTGATCAGAGAGAGACATGTAGTGATCAGAGAGAGGCATGTAGTGATCAGAGAGAGGCATGTAGTGATCAGAGTAATTGGAGGAGGAGGAGGAGTGAAAGTGGACAGACTTGAGTGGGCGGGGCCAAAGAGCAAAGCAGATGTTGGTGTGATTGATGCCAGCAGAGAAACTTTGCTTGTTGCCGTAGCGACGGGAGTCCTTGCTTGTGTCTCGCTACACTCACGCCTTTATTTTGAAGAGGCCTCTTACTCCTGCTCATATCACCCACTTAATAGTCCTGCTCATACCACTCGCTTCTTACTCCTGCTCATACCACTAAGTTCTACTGGACTACAGTAAACATACACAACAACAACAACATCTAACTAAGTCAGTGGAGTGCTATAAAGTGGACTACAGTAAACGTACACAACAACAACAACAACTAACTAAGTCAGTGGGGTGCTATAAAGTGGACTACAGTAAACATACACAACAACAACAACTAACTAAGTCAGTGGGGTGCTATAAAGTGGACTACAGTAAACGTACACAACAACAACAACTAACTAAGTCAGTGGGGTGCTATAAAGTGGACTACAGTAAACGTACACAACAACAACAACAAATAACTAAGTCAGTGGGGTGCTATAAAGTGGACTACAGTAAACGTACACAACAACAACAACAACTAACTAAGTCAGTGGGGTGCTATAAAGTGGACTACAGTAAACATACACAACAACAACAACTAACTAAGTCAGTGGGGTGCTATAAAGTGGACTACAGTAAACGTACACAACAACAACAACTAACTAAGTCAGTGGGGTGCTATAAAGTGGATTACAGTAAACATACACAACAACAACAACAACTAACTGAGTCAGTGGGGTGCTATAAAGTGGACTACAGTAAACGTACACAACAACAACAACAACTAACTAAGTCAGTGGGGTGCTATAAAGTGGACTACAGTAAACGTACACAACAACAACAACTAACTAAGTCAGTGGGGTGCTATAAAGTGGACTACAGTAAACGTACACAACAACAACAACTAACTAAGTCAGTGGGGTGCTATAAAGTGGACTACAGTAAACGTACACAACAACAACAACTAACTAAGTCAGTGGGGTGCTATAAAGTGGACTACAGTAAACGTACACAACAACAACAACTAACTAAGTCAGTGGGGTGCTATAAAGTGGACTACAGTAAACGTACACAACAACAACTAACTAAGTCAGTGGGGTGCTATAAAGTGGACTACAGTAAACGTACACAACAACAACAACTAACTAAGTCAGTGGGGTGCTATAAAGTGGACTACAGTAAACGTACACAACAACAACAACTAACTAAGTCAGTGGGGTGCTATAAAGTGGACTACAGTAAACGTACACAACAACAACAACTAACTAAGTCAGTGGGGTGCTATAAAGTGGACTACAGTAAACGTACACAACAACAACAACTAACTAAGTCAGTGGGGTGCTATAAAGTGGACTACAGTAAACGTACACAACAACAACAACTAACTAAGTCAGTGGGGTGCTATAAAGTGGACTACAGTAAACGTACACAACAACAACAACTAACTAAGTCAGTGGGGTGCTATAAAGTGGATTACAGTAAACATACACAACAACAACAACAACTAACTGAGTCAGTGGGGTGCTATAAAGTGGACTACAGTAAACATACACAACAACAACAACAACAACTAAGTCAGTGGGGTGCTATAAAGTGGACTACAGTAAACATACACAACAACATCATCTAACTAAGTCAGTGGGGTGCTATAAAGTGGACTACAAACAGTAAATGACAAAATAGAAGAAGTTTGTTTTGGTTCTTGAGTCATTTCCAGTCCCTTCCCGCACAAAGCGATCCGGGCGCTGAACTGATATCGTCTTCTGGTGCTCATGATATCAGGCCAGCCTTCCGTTAATCCCGCCCACTTTCCCTTCCAGTAAGCAGGCCAGCACACAAGCAAGTAAGTCCCAGTCAGTAATGGGAGACATCTGTGGTGGGGGGAGCTTTCCACTGGGGGGGCGGGGGGCCCCGTAAAGGCAGAGAGAGCAACAATAAGAAGATGACTCACTCTTCTCTTGTCAGACGTCCTGGCTCTTCTTCTTATAAAGGCAGACCCTTCCAGGGGCCCCACCTTCACCCTATTGTTCTTATAAAGGCAGACCCTTCCAGGGGCCCCACCTTCACTCTATTGTTCTTAGAAAGGCAGACCCTTCCAGGGGCCCCACCTTCACTCTATTGTTCTTAGAAAGGCAGACCCTTCCAGGGGCCCCACCTTCACCCGATTGTTCTTAGAAAGGCAGACCCTTCCAGGGGCCCCACCTTCACCCGATTGTTCTTATAAAGGCAGACCCTTGCAGGGGCCCCACCTTCACCCGATTGTTCTTATAAAGGCAGACCCTTCCGGGGGCCCCACCTTCACCTTATGGTTGTTATAAAGGCAGACTCTTCCAGGGGCCCCACTTTCACCTTATTGTTGTTATAAAGGCAGACCCTTCCAGGGGCCCCACCTTCACCCTATTGTTGTTATAAGGGCAGACCCTGTATTATATATGTATATATATATATATATATATATATATATACACACATAGACACATGTATAATATATATATATATATATATATATATATATATATATATATATATATATATATATATATATATATATATATATATATATATATATATATATATATATATATATACACATAGACACATGTATAATATATATATATATATATATATACATATATATATATATATATATATATATATGTCTATGTGTCTATATATATATATATATATATATATATATATATATATATATAAATAAACATTGATTGATTGATTGATAAATGTATATATATGTATTGTGTGTGTGTATATATGTATATATATATATATATATATATATATATATATATATACACGTATACATATATATATATATACACGTATACATATATATATATATATATATGTATATATATATGTATACGTGTATATATATATATGTATACGTGTATATATATATATATATGTATACGTGTATATATATATATATGTATACGTGTATATATATATATATATATATATATATATATATATATATATGTATACGTGTATATATATATATACGTATACATATATACACACACACAATACATATATATACATTTATCAATCAATCAATCAATCAATGTTATATATATATATATATATATATATATATATATATATATATATATATATATATATATATATATATATATATATATATATATATATGTGTATTGTGTATATATATATATATATGTATATATATATATATGTGTGTGTATATGTATATATATATTGTGTATATATATATATATATGTATTGTGTGTATATATACATATACATATATATATATATATATATATATATATATATATATATATGTGTATGTATATATATATATATGTATTGTGTGTATATATACATATACATATACATACATACAGACATATACATACATACACATACATACATACATACATACATACATACATACATACATATATATATATATACATATAAATATACATACATACATACACATAATGTATATATAATTGATAATTAATATATATAGATATTAAAAGTATGTGACAACTTCCTTAAAGTTGTGTAATCAATCATAAATATCAATTAGCTAAAATGCAGCAAACATGAATAAGTGTGAGAGTGTTTTGCGTATTTCCCATCATGCATTGTAATACATTTAAATTGGCTGTCATTTTGAATGAGTTTATGGTGAATGGATGTTTTTATCATATATAGAAAGTTCAGTGAGCAGGTTGTGTTATGTGTGTTGACATTTTGTGTCGGTTGTTTTTTTTCTCACCATGACTAGGGAAGGTTGTTTGCATTGGGTCATATAAGTAAATGATGTGCATAGTTTTTCCTCGAGGCATAATTAACGGTCGTTGGCATGTATTATCATCATTGTAGTATTAATTATCATCTTCAGTGATGTGTACTGACTGTGACAATACTGACATTATAACTTGTTATTAGTCTACTTATTAATATCTGCTTATTTTCTGCTGTAACATCCATTTGTACTTACTAAACTTGACTTACTTTTTGTCTTGTTTCAAACTAGCTTAGTGGTTAGCTATTAGTGTGTGTACCATGTTTAGCCTCGTCCTCCAGTGATACGGCTACTTGACAATGATACTTAAGACACTAAAAAATGCAGTTTATTTACGGTAATGGAGGTAATTATTATTCCCTTTCCAGGGTCTAAATGGGTTCCATTCGGACTTTGTTGGTACTTGAAGAGTACCGGATTAGGATGGGGGTCTGGGGGGGTGGGGGGGGGGGGGGCAAGAGTACCTTCTAACCCTCCTGTGGGAGAGTGTAGGATGGGCGGTCAACTCATTGTCCAGCACAGCTCTTAGGGCACCAGGAAGGA
>NC_084757.1:39123054-39158122 GCF_033978785.1 Entelurus aequoreus
ATAAAAGTGTTCCAACACCACTAAATAAAAGTGTTCTAACACCATTAAATAAAAGTGTTCTAACACCATTAAATAAAAGTGTTCTAACACCACTAAATAAAAGTGTTCTAACACCATTAAATAAAAGTGTTCTAACACCACTAAATAAAAGTGTTCTAACACCACTAAATAAAAGTGTTCTAACACCACTAAATAAAAGTGTTCTAACACCACTAAATAAAAGTGTTCTAACACAATAAAAGTGTTCTAACACCACTAAATAAAAGTGTTCTAACACCACTAAATAAAAGTGTTCTAACACCACTAAATAAAAGTGTTCTAACACCACTAAATAAAAGTGTTCTAACACAATAAAAGTGTTCTAACACCACTAAATAAAAGTGTTCTAACACCACTAAATAAAAGTGTTCTAACACCACTAAATAAAAGTGTTCTAACACCACTAAATAAAAGTGTTCTAACACCACTAAATAAAAGTGTTCTAACACCATTAAATAAAAGTGTTCTAACACCACTAAATAAAATTGTTCTAACACAATAAAAGTGTTCTAACACCACTAAATAAAAGTGTTCTAACACCACTAAATAAAAGTGTTCTAACACAATAAAAGTGTTCTAACACCACTAAATAAAATTGTTCTAACACAATAAAAGTGTTCTAACACCACTAAATAAAATTGTTCTAACACAATAAAAGTGTTCTAACACCACTAAATAAAAATGTTGTAAAACTACTACAAACCCTGTTTCCATATGAGTTGGGAAATGGTGTTAGATGTAAATATAAACAGAATACAATGATTTGCAAATCCTTTTCAAGCCATATTCAGTTGAATATGCTACAAAGACAACATATTTCATGTTCAAACTCATAAAAAAAAAAAAAATTCAAATAATAATTAACTTTATAATTTGATGGCAGCAACACATGACAAAGAAGTTGTGAAAGGTGGCAATAAATACTGATAAAGTTGAGGAATGCTCATCAAACACTTATTTGGAACATCCCACAGGTGAGCAGGCTAATTGGGAACAGGTGGGTGCCATGATTGGCTATAAAAGTAGATTCCATGAAATGCTCAGTCATTCACAAACAAGGATGGGGCGAGGGTCACCACTTTGTCAACAAATGCCTGAGCAAATTGTTGAACAGTTTAAGAACAACCTTTCTCAAGCAGCTATTGCAAGGAATTGAGGGATTTCACCATCTACGCTCCGTAATATCATCAAAGGGTTGAGAGAATGTGGAGAAATCACTGCAGGTAAGCAGCTAAGCCCGTGACCTTCCATCCCTCAGGCTGTACTGCATCAACAAGCCACATCAGTGTGTAAAGGATATCACCACATGGAACACTTCAGAAAGCCACTGTCAGTAACTACAGTTGGTCGCTACATCTGTAAGTGCAAGTTAAAACTCTCCTATGCAAGGCCAAAACCCTTTATCAACAACACCCAGAAACGCCGTCGGCTTCGCTGGGCCTGAGCTCATCTAAGATGGACTGATACAAAGTGGAAAAGTGTTCTGTGGTCTGACGAGTCCACATTTCAAATTGTTTTTGGAAACTGTGGACGTCGTGTCCTCCGGACCAAAGAGGAAAAGAACCATTCGGATTGTTCTAGGCGCAAAGTGTAAAAGGCAGCATGTGTGATGGTATGGGGGTGTATTAGTGGCCAAGACATGGGTAACTTACACATCTGTGAAGGCACCATTAATGCTGAAAGGTACATACAGCTTTTGGAGCAACATATGTTGCCATCCAAGCAACGTTACCATGGACGCCCCTGCTTATTTCAGCAAGACAATGCCAAGCCACGTGTTCCATCAACGTGGCTTCATAGTAAAAGAGTGCGGGTACTAGACTGGCCTGCCTGTAGTCCAGACATTGAAAATGTGTGGCACCTGCAATGTGAGAAGGGAGACCCCCGGACTGTTGAACAACTTAAGCTGTACATCAAGCAAGAATGGGAAAGAATTCCACTTCAAAAATGTGTCTCCTCACTTCCCAAACCAAAACTGAGTGTTGTTCAAAGGAAAGGCCATGTAACACAGTGGTGAACATGCCCTTTCCCAACTACTTTGGCACGTGTTGCAGCCATGACATTCTAACTTAATTATTATTTGCCAAAAAACATAAAGTTTATGAGTTTGAACATGAAATATGTTGTCTTTGTAGCATATTCAACTGAATATGGCTTGAAAATAATTTGCAAATCATTGTATTCTGTTTATATTTACATCTAACACCATTTACCAACTCATATGGAAACGGGTTTGTAAATAAAAGAGCAATGTCAGTGCTAACGTATCTGGTATCAAACTGTGTGGTATTGTAAATTGCAGACCATAATGTGCACCTCACACACCTGTATAAAAGACACTGTAACTTGCATGTGGATTTTATTCTTTGTTGTTTAATAATTTTATTTTATTTATTTTATCTGTACATGATTCTATTTTTTGTTGTTTTATCATTATATTTTTAATTATCGTATCTGAATATTGGAAAGTGTCCTTGAGCTTTTTAAAAAGGTGCTTATAAATTAAATGTACTGTTATTATTATAATTTGTATTACTTTTTTCCTACGCTTTGAACACTGCGGCGGATAAAACGGTGCAGCTAATTAATGGGTTTAGTTAAGTCTTGTGTTTAGTAGTTTTCATGGAACCCAGGCAAAAGGTGTGTTATTGTTTGTGCTACGGCGCCATCTTTTGGACGAGTTCACTCACTGTAAATGTCGCGGGTTGTAAATGTACTTCCTGTCTGAACGCCTTGAGCCGGAAGTAAAACTGTTCATAGCTTTTCTACTGGTACGGATTCTTCATTTATCACTCCAAGCAACGTTTGTAAGTTTTACAATATAACTAAAACTATTCTTACTTACTGAAGTGTCCCATGTTGGGGTTAAATCACCAAAATGATTCCCGGGCGCGGCGCCGCTGCTGCCCACTGCTCCCCAAGGGGATGGGTCAAATGCAGAGGACAAATTTCACCACACCTAGTGTGTGTGTGACAATCATTGGTACTTTAACTTTAACTTAACTTAACATGTGTGATGTCTGTAGGAGTGTTTTCATGCATATTTGTAACTGCTATTGCAATGTAATCAAGCTAGCATCATTAGCATTAGCTAATATGCTAAGAAATTTACGAGTGTCTGTGTTAGTATTATTAACTTGCATTATTTTTGTATTGTTTCACTTTCGCAAATTCCTCAGTAAATTCACCAAAATGTCAGCGTGGAGTTATTGAGTCTGTTTAGCTGATTGGAGAGCTAGCTTGCGCAGCTAGTGGGTCCATGACCATGTCTTCTGTTTTGTTTGATTGGTCGTTTTACTGCCTTGTTACAGACACTGTTTGGAAACAATTAAGGTATGTAAACAAACATTAAATCATTTCACAATGTACTGTATATATCTGTGACTTATAGTCCGAGGCGACTAAAATAGGGACAATATTGTTTTCTTCTAAAATTTAGTGGGTGTGGCTTATACAACGGTGCACTCTATAGTCCGGAGAGTACGGTGATATTGAACTGGTCCTGAAGGTAACTTTGTAAACCTGACATTTCTGAGGTGGAGGGTATGCTTTTTTTGTTGGGTTTCAAAAATAAATTTTTTCCGATCCCTTAAACATAAATTAGTGCGAGCTTAGAACGGGGAACCTGACGGAGCCTGGTGATTGGCACAGGTAGCGATAGGGGCGGAGCCTCCTCGCTGGAGGCCCAGGTGAACAAATGGAGTTGGAAATGTGAGCGTTGCTGACTGCAAAACCTCTTCTGCCTCCATTTATGTGTTGGCATTATGTCAAGAATTAATTTCAAATAGTCCAACCAACCAACCAGGTCAACACCTCCTGCAGACCCTCAAGAGAAGCCACGTTGACCCAGACTTTTCTGATCCACAACCACACGTTGCCAGCCTGCAAAAAAGCCGCCACAAAAACCAAGCGTGGCTCGGAGGCGGAGCCATTTTCAGAGCGACTCTAACGCACACAAGACGGACTGGGACTCGGACTTGAAGAGTCCTGCGAGACAAAGTGGTCTTCTCATTGTCCTGGGGAGCATTCTTCACAAAGGTCGAGGTGATGCTGGTCCAGTTCCCAGTTCTCAGCCAGCAGAAGGCTGCTCTTTGTACAGTAAAGGTCAGAACTGCAACATTCCTGCCGTAGAGACGCCGCACTTACTCGCCTCAGCTGGCGGCTGGAGGTGACATCAT
Organism: Entelurus aequoreus; assembly: GCF_033978785.1. Classification (NCBI taxonomy): domain Eukaryota; kingdom Metazoa; phylum Chordata; class Actinopteri; order Syngnathiformes; family Syngnathidae; genus Entelurus; species Entelurus aequoreus. Next base: position 39,127,272 of record NC_084757.1, read on the forward strand.
CCTCACATTCACTGGAGAGACGCACTGAGCGCGCTCTGTGCGTCTCCTGTTTCATCTTCCTCCAAGACACAAACCTCCAACTTTGTGTCCAACCAACAATTCATGGAGTTGCAACCAACAAAAAGAAACTCCAAAAGCAGCGAAGTTGTCAGGTTGTGTAAATGCTAAATAAAAAGACAAATCCTTTTCAACTTATATTCAACTGAATAGACTGCAAAGACAAGATATTTCATGTTCACACTGACAAACTTTCTTATTTTTGGACAAATATTAGCTCATTTGGAATTTAATGGCTGCAACATGTTTCAAAAAAGCTGGCACAAGTGGCAAAAAAGACTGAGGAATGCTCATCAAAGACTTATTAGGAACATCCCACAGGTGAACAGGCTAATTGGGAACAGGTGGGTGCCATGATTGGGTGTAAAAGCAGCTTCCATTCACAAACAAGGACGGGGCGAGGGTCACCACTTTGTCAACAAATGCCTGAGCAAATTGTTGAACAACAACATTTCTCAACAAGGAATTTAGGGATTTCACCATCTACACTCCGTAATATCATCAAAAGCTTCAGAGAATGTGGAGGAATCACTGCAGGTAAGCCATGATATTACACACCTTGGATCCCTCAGGCATCAAAAAGCCACATCAGTGTGTAAAGGATATCACCACATGAGCCCAGGAACACTTCAGAAAACCACTGTCAGTAACTACAGTTGGTCGCTACATCTGTAAGTGCAAGTTAAAACTTGACTATGCAAAGCCAAAGCCATTTGTCAACAACACCCGAGCTTATCTAAGATGGACTGATACAAAGTGGAAAAGTGTTCTGTGATCTGACGTGTCCACATTTCAAGTTGTATTTGGAAACTGTGGACGTGGTGTCCTCCGGACCAAAGAGGAAAAGAACCATCCGGATTGTTCTAGGGTGAAAGTGTAAAAGGCAGCATGTGTGATGGTATGGGGGTGTATTAGTGATTAGTGTGTGATGGTATGGGGGTGTATTAGTGATTAGTGTGTGATGGTATGGGGGTGTATTAGTGTGTGATGGTATGGGGGTGTATTAGTGATTAGTGTGTGATGGTATGGGGGTGTATTAGTGATTAGTGTGTGATGGTATGGGGGTGTATTAGTGCCCAAGACATGGGTAACTTACACACCTGTGAAGGCACCATTAATGCTGAAAGGTACATGCAGCTTTTGGAGCAATCCAAGGAACATTATCATGGACGCCCCTGCTTATTACAGCAAGACGATGCCAAGCCAGGTGTTACAACAGTGTGGCTTCATAGCAAAAGAGTGCGGGTACTAGACTGGCCTGCCTGTAGTCCAGACATTGAAAATGTGTGGCAGCTAAAATATGAGAAGGGAGACTGTTGAACAACTTAAGCTGTACATCAAGCAAGAATGGGAAAGAATTCCACTTCAAAAATGTGTCTCTTCACTTCCCGAACCTTTACTGAGTGTTGTTAAAAGGAAAGGCCATGTAACACACTGGTAAAAATGCCTCTTTTGCAATGTGTTGCTTCCATTCAATTCTAACTTCATGATTATTTGCAAAAAATAAGAAAGTTTCTCAGTGTGAACATGAAATATCTTGTCTTTGCAGTCTATTCAATTGAATATAAGTTGAAAAGGATTTGTTGTATTCTCTTTTTATTTACCATTTACACAACTTCACTGCTGGTGTAGTTTGTATTTGCAAACAGTAAAAAGTTGCAGATCACAAATCTTTTTTTCCTTTGGTTACGACTCAACTTCAATCTTGTGTCCCACCAAAATGTTAGTTTTTTTATTGGTCAGTAATGGTCACCCCTTGTCTCTGGTATCCACCAAGCCATTTTCTACCGCTTGTCCCTCTTGGGTTTTCCCCTCCAAACGTGTAGAAAGAGGAAGTAGTCGTGGCTTCCACCCAGACTGGCCAATAGGACGACTCTAACGTATTGTTCAGAAGAGGCCCCGCCCACAAAAAAGATACGATTGGTAACCAAAATACGATTTGTAAACAAATAAATGATTTGTGAACAAATAATAGTTTGCAGCCAACATTATGATTTTTAACCAAAAGTAGTTTGTAAACGATTTCAAAAGAAAAAAATGTTGCATCTAATGTTTATTTTAACACAATAAAATGATTCTCAACAAAAAAATATTTGCAACCAAACAAAACCAATTTGAAATATAATATAATATATTTGTAATAAAAAAAAAACATTCTCGAATCCAAAAACAATTTGTAAACAAACAAACAAAAAATTTCCACCGAAGAAAAATATTTAGAAACACTAATATTATTTGCAGCAAAAAAATTTTTTTCGCAGGAAAGAAAGGATTCATAACCAAAAAAATGTGTAACTACAAAACTGATTTTCTACTTAAAAATGATTTTGAAACAAAAAACGTTTTGTAGCCAAAAATATTTACTTGCAACCCAGAAAACTAATTGAAACAAAAAAAAACGATTTCCAAACAAACAATAATTTTAAAACAAAAATGTTCCATAATTTCTTAACAACAAAACGATGCAACAAAAAAAGGATAAAAAATTGTCACAAAAAATCTATTTGTAACCAAAAATACTATTTGCAAACAAAAATAATTTCAATACAAAAAATTATTTGTAACAAAAAAAAAGATTTTTAACCAATTACAAATTCTAATCAAATAATACATTTGTGACCAAAACCTTTTTTAGTTTGAAAGTATTGTTTTATTTTGAAAATAAAGGTTGCAGAAAAAGAGGCCAACTGAGCTGTAAGTCTCCTCCCCCCCACACGCCCACTGATGACACACTTGTCAGCACTTTACAAGCCCCTCCCACTCCCAGCCTGACACGCCCAGGCGTGAAGGTGAGCTTCTTACCTGCGGACGCCAGGCGGCAGGCGGCGAGCAGCAAGAAGGCGAAGGTGCATCTCCTGGCCATTGTTCCAAGATGTAGGAGGACAATATTTGGGCAGTCCTCCTTTCCTTTCCTTCTCCTCGCCAACAGGAAGTCCCAGCTCTGCCTGCCAAGTCAACAAAGGAGGAGAAAGTGTTTAGGGGCCCCCTGCTGGCATGGAGGGAAGCGCTAGATTGGTGAGAGGGATTAGTGCTGCAGGGTTCATTGGGAGTCACACACACTTCACACACTCACTCAGGCGCAGCTTTGGAACACACCGAGAGTTGTTGGCACACGCCCACTGGGGGCAGAGGTGTTTAGCTAGATTAGCCTACTATCAAAATGACTTTAAAAGTCTTATATAAGTGTTATAATGAAGACAACACATGATGGAAGTGTCTATATTAGCTATATTAGCCTACTATCAAAATGACTTTAAAAGTCTTGTATAAGTGTTATAATGAAGACAACACATGATGGAAGTGTCTATATTAGCTATATTAGCCTACTATCAAAATGACTATGTGGGCTAACACAAATCTTTGTTGACAGAAATGTGGAAATGTAATATTTATTCTACACATTTTTACAACATTGTAAAACATTTGGTAACATTTGCTGTGGTCTGGAACACCATGGCGCACAAACAACTATGATAATTGCAGCCAGTATTACATACAGATAATGTGTCATGAGACAAGCAAATATAAATTAACATAAGTAAAGGAAATTAAATGAGCTCAAATATAGCTACAAATGAGGCATAGTGATGCAATGTGTACATACAGCTAGCCTAAATAGCATGTTAGCATGCAGTCATGCACTGAGCAAACATGATTGGCCTGATTAGCACTCCACACAAGTCAATAACATCAACAAAGTTCACATTTGTGCATTCACGCACAGTATAAAAGGTTTGGTGGACAAAATGAGAAAGAAAGAGTGGCATAAAACATGTCTTTCTGGGGCAGCGTCGGAGAAAGTTGTACATGTAAAAAAACTGTTGCGTCACAACTATGGTGAGTTCCAGGACTGTCCAAATTAGTAGGACAAAAGTGTGCTGGTCAAATACTGTCATCAGTGAAGCATAAACACAAACATATTCAACTATTAGGAAGTTTTGTCCTCCTACACAAACCTTATTTACACTATAAAATATGTTTCCATTTTTGAGGGCGGCGCTACTGATCCGATAAAGGAGTCCCTCTGTATTAATATTATTATTATTATGGCTTAGGGAGGAACAGTTTTAGTTTCTTGCACGGTCAAAAAAAAAACTATAAATCCTGGCTGGACTTAATGGACTGTTGCTTCTCCACCCCTGCACAAAGTTTCAAAATAAAAGCTCTTGGCTGGTGCTTGGCAGAGGTAATAAAAAAAGGATTGAAACACGAAACTAGTGTTGTAATGATACCAATATTTTGGTACCGGTACTAAAATTATTTTGGTACTTTTCTAAATAAAGGGGACGGCAAAAAAATTTCATTATTGTCTCTATTGTAACAAAAAATGTTAGTGTACATGAAACATATGTTTATTATTGTCATTTAGTCCTTCAATAAAATAGACAACTTGTCTTTTAGTAGTAAGTAAACAAACAAAGACTCCTAATTAGTCTGCAGTAACATATTGTGTCATTTATACACCTATTATTTTGTACACATTATGAAGGACAAACTGTAAAAAATGTATTATTAATCTACTTGTTCATTTACTGTTAATATCTGCTTATTTTCTGTTTGAACATGTTCTATCTACACTTCTGTTCAAATGTAATAATCACTTATTCTTCTCTTCTTTGATACTTGACATTAGTTTTGGAGGATACCACACATTTAGGTATGGATGTGATACCAAGTAGTTACAGGATCATACATATTCAAAGTCCTCATGTGTCCAGGGATGTATTTACTGACTTCATAAACATGATATGAATTTTGAAAAAAACTAAAGAATATGTTGTGATGCCAAAAAATATCGACCTAATCATATTAGTATCGACTAGATACACGCCTGTACTTGATATCATTACAGTGGATGTCAGGTGTAGATCCACCCATGGCGCTTGTTTACATTGTGACACTGGTGAGCTACGGTGTGTAGTGAAGCATGTTTAGCTATTCCTCGTCCTCCAGTGATAACGGGACTTGTAAGAAACTTACTTTGTCGCCATGAAGGCCAGGATTAGTGATTTAGAAGTATCTAAAACACTGTGGAGGGACGTTAGCCACTAGCTAGCTAGCCATGTCTTTAAGCAGCTCTTCCTGAGGGTGTTTCAGTGTTATAACTTCACCTTTATCTTGACTTTTTACACCATTCTCCCTTTTCTGTCTACACACTGTGTCTGCTTGTAAGTACTCTGTGTGTGTGCGCTGCCCAACATGCTCCTCTGCTGGTAAAAGCAGCATTGTCACAGCGTGACTTCAACTTGGGCGCGGGACCGGTACGTTTCAGAGACGGTATCGTACCAAAAATGATTGATTAGTATCGCGGTACTATACTAACACCGGTATAGCGTACAACCCCACACGAAACAAACACGCGGCAAGAACAAACGCCAGAAAAATGTGCAGGGGGAAGACGTGACGCCCGGGGGTTAAGATGTGGCGCCCGGGGTCAGGGCGGCGGTGTGGGCGGGTGAAGTGGTGCGAGGAGCATCCAGGCGGCTGCAGGACAAAAGAGTCTTTCAGCGTGTGCCAGCTGCCAAGTCTGGGAAGTCACTTTGGAGGATCATGACAAATATTACACTTCGCTGGATTGATGTCGACCCTTGAACCCTTGGCCGCGGCCCAGCAGCCAGGTAGCGTGCCAGAGGTAAAAAGGTCACGGCGAGGTCCTGACACTGGTTCACCGCCTTTCATGTCCCCCTCAAGACCCCAGACCACATCCAGATGTTGCCTTCATACTTGGCGTCCACACACACACACGCACACGCACACGCGCACACACACACGCGCACACACACACACACACACACACACACACACACACACACACACACACACACACACACACACACACACACACACACACACACACACACACACACACACACACACACACACACGCACACACACACACACACACACACACACACACACACACACACGGGGGAGGGAGGCGGCGAGCGCTCATCCGTCACGCCGCCAAGCCGCCCTCATGACACCCCGGAGACGGCGTCCTTGTTTTGGCTCCTCTACACGGGGGGCCAGCTAAGCCTGGCCCAAAGTTTTGGGTTTGGGGGGGTGAGGAGGTCCGAGTCCAGAAGACTCCCCCGCTGCTTTTGTTGCAGCAACACTCTGATGGGTCATGTGACTTCTCCTCAAACACTTCACTGAAATATCCTCTGAATTGTGATTCTTATTCCTCCCCATTCATCATTTATAAAGATCTGTTATTTTTTTAAATATATATATTTTTAAATCCATCCATCCATTTTCTACTGCTTGTCCCTTTTTTGTTTTGGCGGGGCCGGGGGGGTGGGGGGTGCTGGAGCCTATCTCAGCTGCACTCGTGTGGAAGGCGGGGTACACCCTGGACAAGTCGATTCTTGAAAATAAATACAAATATATTTACATACCTTAATTGTTTCCAAACGGTGTCTGTAACAAGGCAGTAAAACGGCGAGTCAAACAAAACAGAAGTCATGGTCATGGCCCCGCTAGCTGTGCAAGCTAGCTCTCCACTCAGCTAAACAGACTCAATAACTCCACGCTGACGTTTTGCTGAATTCACTGAGGAATTTGTGAAAGTGAAACAATACAAAAATACTTACACATACACTCGCAAACCTGTTAGCATATTAGCTAATGCTGGCAAGAATTGTTTTAGTTATATTGTAACACTTACAAAATGGAGTGACGAATGAAGAATGCTTTCGAGTAGAGAACGCTACGGGCAGTTGTACTCCCGGTTCAAAGGACGAAACAGGAAATGCATTTTTAACCAGCAATTCCCGCAGTGAGCGAACTCGTCCAAAAGATGGCGCCGTGGCACAAACAGCAGCGCGACTTTTCAGTGCCTCCGCTGGTGAAAACTATTGAGCACAAAACATTACGAAAAATCTATAAATTAGCCGCACCCTTTTATGAGCCGCAGGGTTCAAAGCGTAGGAAAAAGTAGTGGTTTATAGTCTGGAATTTACGGTACTTTTTTATTTTTTTATTTAGGAAAACGATTAATTGATTTAGAATGAATAACAAATAAAATAGTTTTTTTCTAAGAATTAATTTGTAAAAAGACCAGAAGGAGATTTTCAGTCCAATTATTACAGCAAATACCAGAAATACTTTACTTGAATGGTTAGTGAAGTACACTGTGTATGCATACTTGCTGCTTCTTCTTCTCTCCTTTTTAGGTTTGGAGAGGTTTGGTAGCCCCGCCCCTTCTGCGTAAAATCCCAGATGGCGACTTTTAGGGGCGCTGCACACTCGCCATTTTCATTCCGCTCTGCAATCTTGGCGTGCGTTCCAATTGGCGCACTCGCCGGCGTTTTGAGTGCACTCACACTGGAAAGTGCAGTGCACTTCACAAACGAGGAGTGCGTCGTGCCCTACAAGGTGGAAGGGGCGGGGCTAACTCCAGTGGTTGTGATTGACCATCAATAAGGAGAGAAGATCAAACATTGCAATGGTTATTTACAGTAAGTGCACACAGTATACTGTACTTATTCAGCCTCAGTGTCCACACATACATATTAAGTGCACTACACAATACAAGTCTTATGAGATTTTACACCCAAAAGTCAGCTATTTATTATTGTTAGGCCACAAAGGTTTGGCAGCACACCAAAGGTCGGAAGTGTTCCAGTATCAAAACGTTGGGCTGGACCGAGCATCGTGAAAAAATATCCCGGATTACCCAGAATTCCCGGTTTGCCCACTGGAAATGAACAGGCCAATTTCCCAACATGCACATTTCTCTACCTGTTAGAAGTGTTCCAACATCCACACACTCCACTCACCCTGGACAATCTAACCACTATTTTCAAAGTTCAAAAACATTTTCCAGGAATTCCCGGTTTTCCAAAGCCCTATTTTCACCTCTTCCTGGAAAGTTTTCACAATCCACATTTTTCAACCGTTTCCGACAGCTCCACCTCCGAAACATTCCTCTTAGTTGGGACAACAAACGCTGCAATTTGTTTTCCTCTTGTACAAATTCACAGTTTTCCCTGAAATTCCAGGAATTCTGGAATACTTTCTCAATTCAAACTGTTACCACGTCAACATTTTTCAACTGATTCCAAAAATTCCAAGACCAACCCGTTTATATAATCTAGGACAATTGTGCCAGTATCAATATTTTCATAAATTCCCAGATTTCCTGAAATTTCCAGGAATTTCCCATTCAAATGAATGGACATATTCATAGTTCTACAATGCCCTAAATTCTCACAATGTTGCACCATTTTTAAACCCAATTCCAAACTTTTAACCATCCTTTCCCAAAATGTTCGTTTTTTTCTGGAATTTCCAGGAATTTTCTCCCTATTGACAATGAATGGGAAATATACAATGGACTCCATATCCCACAATTCTCATCCGACTCAAACCGTTCCAACATCCACACACTCCACTCACCCTGGACCATCAAACCACTATTTTCAAAGTTCAAATTTTTTTTCCAGGAATTCCCGTTTTTCACCTCCTCCTGGAAAGTTTTCACAGTCTACATTTTTCTACCGTTTCTGACCACTCCGCCTTCGAAACATTCCTCTTAGTTGGGACAACAAACGCTGCTATTTTTTTTCTCTTCTACAAATTCAGTTTTCCCGAAATTCCAGGAATTCCAAAATACTCTCTCAATTCAAACTGTTACCATGCAACATTTTTCAACCGATTCCAAAAATTCCAAGACCAACCCGTTTATATCATCTAGGACAATTGTGCCGCTATCAATATTTTCATTAATTCCCAGGTTTCCTGAAATTACCAAATTTCCAGGAAATTCCCATTCAAATGAATGGACATATTCATAGTTCTACAATGCCCTAAATTCTCACAATGTTGCACCATTTTGATACCCAATTCCAACCTTTTGACCCGTCCTTTCCCAAAATGTCAGTTTTTTTCTGGAATTTCCAGGAATTTTCTCCCCATTGACAATGAATGGGAAATATACAATCGACTCCATATCCCACAATTCTCATCCGACTCAAACCGTTCCAACATCCACACACTCCACTCACCCTGGACCATCAAACCACTATTTTCAAAGTTCAAATTTTTTTTCCAGGAATTCCCGGTTTTCACCTCCTCCTGGAAAGTTTTCACAGTCTACATTTTTCTACCGTTTCTGACCGCTCCACCTCCGAAACATTCCTCTTAGTTGGGACAACAAACGCTGCTATTTTTTTTCTCTTCTACAAATTCACCGTTTTCCCGAAATTCCAGGAATTCTGGAATACTTTCTCAATTCAAACTGTTACCACGTCAACATTTTTCAACTGATTCCAAAAATTCCAAGACCAACCCGTCTATATCATCTAGGACAATTGTGCCAGTATCAATATTTTCATAAATTCCCAGATTTCCTGAAATTACCAAATTTCCAGGAAATTCCCATTCAAATGAATGGACATATTCATAGTTCTACAATGCCCTAAATTCTCACAATGTTGCACCATTTTTAAACCCAATTCCAACCTTTTAACCATCCTTTCCCAAAATTTTCGTTTTTTCTGGAATTTCCAGTAATTTTCTCCCTTTTGACAATGAATGGGAAATATACAATGGACTCCATATCCCACAATTCTCATCTCATTCAAACCGTTCCAACATCCACACACTCCACTCACCCTGGACAATCTAACCACTATTTTCAAAGTTCAAAAACATTTTCCAGGAATTCCAGGTTTTCCAAAGCCCTATTTTCACCTCTTCCTGGAAAGTTTTCACAGTCCACATTTTTCAACCGTTTCTGACCGCTCCACCTTCGAAACATTCCTCTTAGCTGGGACAACAAACGCTGCAATTTGTTTTCCTCTTGTAAAAATTCACCGTTTTCCCTGAAATTCCAGGAATTCTGGAATACTTTCTCAATTCAAACTGTTACCACGTCAACATTTTTCAACTGATTCCAAAAATTCCAAGACCAACCCGTCTATATCATCTAGGACAATTGTGCCAGTATCAATATTTTCATAAATTCCCAGATTTCCTGAAATTTCCAGGAAATTCCCATTCAAATGAATGGACATATTCATAGTTCTACAATGCCCTAAATTCTCACAATTTTGCACCATTTTTAAACCCAATTCCAACCTTTTAACCACCCTTTCCCAAAATTTTCGTTTTTTTCTGGAATTTCCAGGAATTTTCTCCCTATTGACAATGAATGGGAAATATACAATCGACTCCATATCCCACAATTCTCATCTGATTCAAACCGTTCCAACATCCACACACTCCACTCACCCTGGACAATCAAACCACTATTTTCAAAGTTCAAATTTTTTTTCCAGGAATTCCCGGTTTTCACCTCCTCCTGGAAAGTTTTCACAGTCTACATTTTTCTACCGTTTCTGACCGCTCCACCTCCGAAACATTCCTCTTAGTTGGGACAACAAACGCTGCAATTTTTTTTCTCTTCTACAAATTCACCATTTTCCCGAAATTCCAGGAATTCCGAAATACTCTCTCAATTCAAACTGTTACCACGTCAACATTTTTCAACCGATTCCAAAAATTCCAAGACCAACCCGTTTATATCATCTAGGACAATTGTGCCAGTATCAATATTTTCATAAATTCCCAGATTTCCTGAAATTACCAAATTTCCAGGAAATTCCCATTCAAATGAATGGACATATTCATAGTTCTACAATGCCCTAAATTCTCACAATTTTGCACCATTTTTACACCCAATTCCAACCTTTTGACCAATACTTTCCCAAAATTTCAGTTTTTTTCTGGAATTTCCAGGAATTTTCTCCCCATTGACAATGAATGGGAAATATACAATCGACTCCATATCCCACAATTCTCATCCCATTTAAACCGTTCCAACATCCACACACTCCACTCACCCTGGACAATCAAACCACCATTTTCCAAGTTCAAAAACATTTTCCAGGAGTTCCCGGTTTTCCAAAGTCCTATTTTCACCTTTTCCTGGAAAGTTTTCACAGTCCACATTTTTCAACCGTTTCTGACCACTCCGCCTTCGAAACATTCCTCTTAGTTGGGACAACAAACGCTGCAATTTTTTTCCTCTTCTACAAATTCACCATTTTCCCGAAATTCCAGGAATTCCGAAATACTCTCTCAATTCAAACTGTTACCACGTCAACATTTTTCAACCGATTCCAAAAATTCCAAGACCAACCCGTCTATATCATCTGGGACAATTGTGCCAGTATCAATATTTTCATAAATTCCCAGTTTTCCTGAAATTACCAAATTTCCAGGAAATTCCCATTCAAATGAATGGACATATTCATAGTTCTACAATGCCTTACAATCTCACAATTTTGCACCATTTTTAAACCCAATTCCAACCTTTTAACCATCCTTTCCCAAAATTTCAGTTTTTTTCTGGAATTTCCAGGAATTTTCTCTCCATTGACAATGAATGGGAAATATACAATGGACTCCATATCCCACAATTCTCATTCCATTCAAACCGTTCCAACATCCACACACTCCACTCACCTTGGACAATCAAACCACCATTTTCCAAGTTCAAAAACATTTTCCAGGAGTTCCCGGTTTTCCAAAGTCCTATTTTCACCTTTTCCTGGAAAGTTTTCACAGTCCACATTTTTCAACCGTTTCTGACCGCTCCACCTTCGAAACATCCCTCTTAGTTGGGACAACAAACGCTGCTATTATTTTTCTCTTCTACAAATTCACTGTTTTCCCGAAATTCCAGGAATTCCGAAATACTTTCTCGATTCAAACTGTTACCACGTCAACATTTTTCAACCGATTCCAAAAATTCCAAGACCAACTCGTTTATATCACCTAGGACAATTGTGCCAGTATCAATATTTTCATAAATTCCCAGGTTTCCTGAATTTACCAAATTTCCAGGAAATCCCCATTCAAATGAATAGACATGGGATGACAAGGTTTCTCATTGTCATCCCATTGGGTTGAGTTATTTTTTGCCCTGAATTGGGATCTGAGCTCAGGATGTGGTTGTGGCTTGTGCAGCCCTTTGAGACACTCCTGATTTAGGGCTATATAAGTAAACTTTGATTGATTGATTGATTGATTGATTGATTGATTGATTGACATATTCATAGTTCTACAATGTCCTAAATTCTCACAATTTTGCACCATTTTTAAACCCAATTCCAACCTTTTAACCATCCTGTCCCAAAATGTCCGTTTTTTTCTGGAATTTCCAGTAATTTTCTCCCCATTGACAATGAATGGGATAAATGTACCGTAGTAGCAATATAAAATATAACATATATGTAATATTTACATAATATATGTATAGTATATGATATATACTGATATATTATATTATATATTAATGCTGAAAGGTACATACAGCTTTTGGAGCAACATATGTTGCCATCCAAGCAACGTTATCATGGACGCCCCTGCTTATTTCAGCAAGACCATGTCAAGCCACGTGTTACAACAGCATTAATATATATAACAGCTGCAGCATGAAATAGAGAGTAGATCCAGCAGAAGATAGACATTATAAACAAAGCGAGGTAGCTAACATGTCAGGTGTCGGGTAATAGACAGATATCATCTGTTGCTGTATGGCCAGTGTTTTATACAACAAAATATGTAATATAAAAAATATTAAAATTTACCAGAGTTGTTTATTTTGTGGAAGAAAGTAGTTAATCACAGAACTGTCACCCAATGTTATCAAAAAGTACCGATTTTGAATCAACCATTGTTTTGAATCGAGAATCTAATCTAAGTTTGCCAAAGATTCCCAGCCCTGGTATGCTCACCAACATATATGGACTGTCAAAAACATATGGTCTATTCAGCAATATCATTTTATAGCTACAGGGATGATTACAACTAATTCAACTCTTATGTTGTAGTGTCTGCTTTTTTTAAATGACTTTAAATGTAATTTTCTTGCGTCTGGAACATTCTAGGCATGCTCAGGGTGATAAAAAAAAAGCCGGTTCCATTGTAGATGCACTGCAGGAGTGCTTCTAAAATGCCCATAAAAAGTCGTGCGTGTCTGCCGCATGTTTGAAAACATAGCAAAATGCCACAGGTCGGGGCAAGATAACATGAATGTGCAGAAGATGAGTGTTTCCATGGTGAGAGCCGCGTGGCACACACAAATACATCCTTCAAATGAGGCGCTCTGCACCTGTTGTCATGCAGTCTTAGTAGATCACATGCAACACCAATAGTACACACAATTTGATGTTTGCACACGCTGTTTAGCGCCTGGTATTTGGATCTTAGTGGATCAGACCCCAAGTGTGGAAGAAAATAAGGGCCCCAAAAGAGACTTTACTACAAAGTCTTATTTCTCCTAACCTTTAATATCACTTTTAATCCTTTTGTGCGGCTCCAAACTCACATCATTTTATCCACTGCTTCTGATCATTTCTGGGTGCAAGTTAAGACTGACATTATCTTCCTGCAGGAGGAGCGATCGCATTCATCCAATGACACGTCTTTCTTTACCACACACAAATGTAGTCGCCGTTTAGCGGGCTATACGTGGGTTTAGACTTTACACATTAGAGTCTTACTGTTTATTTCTGTTGTCAAATGTGTTAATCATGATGAACCTGCGAGTGGAGCGATCGCATTAATTAAATGACACGTCTTTCTTTACCACACACAAATGTAGTCGTGACTTAGCGAGCTAAACGTGGGTTTAGACTTTACATATTAGAGTCTTACTGTTTATTTCTGTTGTCAAATGTGTTGTTAATCATGATGAACCTGCGAGTGGAGCGATCGCATTAATTAAATGACACGTCTTCCTTCACAACACACAAATGTAGTCACGACTTAGCGAGCTTTACGTGGTTTTAGACTTCATATAATTTTCAAAGTCCTACTATTTATTTCTGTTGTGAAATGTGTCGGTTATCACAAAGAACCTGCAAGAGGAGCGATCGCATTGATTAAATGACATGCCTTTCTTTACAACACACAGATATAGTCGCAGCGGTGCGAGCTTTACATGGGTGTAGACTTTCCGTATTATTCAGAGTCTAATTAATGATGTTTTGTGAAATGTATCAGTTATTAAGTACAACCTGTGAGAGGAGCGATCGCATTAATGAAATGAAATACATTTCTTTACAAATGTAGTCACAGCAGTGCGACTACATTTGTGTGGGTTTGGACATTACGTATTATTCAGTCTTACTATTTATTTTGTGGGAAACATGTTGATAATCACGAAGGACATGCGAGTGGAGCGATCACATTAATTAAAATGACACGCCTTTATTTACAACACACAAACATATTCGCAGCTTAGCAAGCTTTATATGGTTTTAGACTTCATTTATTATTCAGATTCCTACTATTTATTTCTGTTGTGAAATGTGTCGGTTATCACAAAGAACCTGCAAGAGGAGCGATCGCATTGATTAAATGACATGCCTTTCTTTACAACACACAGATATAGTCGCAGCGGTGCGAGCTTTACATGGGTGTAGACTTTCCGTATTATTCAGAGTCTAATTAATGATGTTTTGTGAAATGTATCAGTTATTAAGTACAACCTGTGAGAGGAGCGATCGCATTAATGAAATGAAATTCATTTCCTTACAAATGTAGACACAGCAGTGCGACTACATTTGTGTGGGTTTGGACATTACGTATTATTCAGTCTTACTATTTATTTTGTGGGAAACATGTTGATAATCACGAAGGACATGCGAGTGGAGCGATCACATCAATTAAAATGACACGCCTTTGTTTACAACACACAAACATATTCGCAGCTTAGCAAGCTTTACGTGGTTTTAGACTTCATTTATTATTCAGATTCCTACTATTTACTTCTGTTGTGGAATGTGTTGGTTATCACAAATAACCTGCGAGAGGAGCGATCGCATTCATTAAATGACATGCCTTTGTTTAGAACACACAAATGTAGTCGCAGCAGTGCAAGGTTTTTGGACATTACATATTATTCAGTCTTACTATATATTTCTATGGAAATGTGTTGGTAATCATTGAGAACACGCAAGTGGAGCAATCGCATTAATTAATGACATGTCTTTCTTTATGACACACAAACATAGTCGCAACTTAGCAAGCTTTACGTGGTTCTAGACTTAATTTATTATTCAGATTCCTAATATTTATTTCTGTTGTGGAATGTGTTGTTTATCACAAATAACCTGCGAGAGGAGCGATCGCATTAATTAAATGGCATGCCTTTGTTTACAACACACAAATGTAGTCGCAGCAGTGCGAGGTTTACGTGGGTTTTGACTTTACGTATTATTTAGCCTTACTATTTGTTTTATGGGAAATGTGTTGGTAATCATCGAGACCATGCATGTGGAGCAATCGCATTAATTAAAATTAAACGTCTTTCTTTACGACACACACATATAGTTGCAGCTTAGCAAGCTTTACGTGGTTTTAGACTTCATTTATTATTCAGATTCCTAATATTTATTTCTGTTGTGGAATGTGTTGGTTATCACAAAGAACCTGCGAGAGGAGCAATCGAATTATTTAAATGACACGCCTTTGTTTACAACACACAAATGTAGTCACGGCTGAGTGAGGTTTACGTGGGGTTTGGCTTTACGTATTACTATTTATTTTGTGGGAAATGTGTTGGTAATCATCGAGAACACGCGAGTGGAGCGATCGCATCAATTAAAATGACACGTCTTTGTTTACAACACACAAACATAGTCGCAGTTTAGCAAGCTTTACGTGGTTTTAGACTTCATTTATTATTCAGATTCGTCCTAATAATTTCTGTTGTGAAATGTGTTGGTTATCACAAAGAACCTGCGAGAGGAGCGATCGCATTAATGATTGATTAGTCCTTGTAAGGGGCTCACCCAACAGAGGCACGTATGAGGAGCAGATGTTTTGATGTAGAAAAGAGGTGATAAAGTGAATAAAGTGTGAAAGTAATGAGAAGCAAAGCAGATGTTGATGTCACTCACTTGCATGGAGTCAACAACAGTGCAGTACTGCAAGTACAACAAAGTACTGCAAGTACAACAAAGTACTGCAAGTACAACAAAGTACTACTACTACAACAAAGTACTACTAGTACAACAAAGTACTACAAGTACAACAAAGTACTACTACTACAACAAAGTACAACTAGTACAACAAAGTACTACAAGTAAAAGTTAGAGATGCTACCTCAGTAGAAGCATTTAAGTCTCATCTTAAAACTCATTTGTATACTCTAGCCTTTAAATAGACTCCCTTTTTAGACCAGTTGATCTGCCGTTTCTTTTCTTTTCTTTTCTACTCTGCTCCGGGGTGGACCGCCAGCCTGTCCATCAGATGGGGACATCTCTACGCTGCTGACCCGTCTCCACTCGGGATGGTTCCCGCTGGCCCCACCATGGACTGGACTTTCGCTGATGTGTTGGACTTTCACAATATTATATCAGACCCACTCGACACCGAGGATGTCGTTGTGGCTTGTACAGCCCTTTGAGACACTAGTGATTTAGGGCTATATAAATAAACATTGATTGATTGATTGATTGAAGTACAACAAAGTACTACTACCACAACAAAGTACTACTAGTACAACAAAGTACTACTACTACAACAAAGTACTACTAGTACAACAAAGTATTGCAAGTACAACAAAGTACTACTACTACAACAAAGTACTACAAGTACAACAAAGTACTACAAGTACAACAAAGTACTACAAGTACAACAAAGTACTACTACTACACAAAGTACTACTAGTACAACAAAGTACTACTACTACAACAAAGTACTACTAGTACAACAAAGTACAACTAGTACAACAAAGTACTGCAAGTACAACAAAGTACTACTAGTACAACAAAGTACTGCAAGTACAACAAAGTACTACTAGTAGTAAATACAAATATTCCTGAGTGTAAACAAAGTGGACGCACTAAGAAAGCAGCAGACTTACCTCCTTTGAAACTCCCCCGGCCAAAGTGCTCTGAGGGCGGCTGTGAGAGCTGCTCCTCCCGCGGGCAGGACGTTGACTCCTCGGTGGGGCTCCAGAGACCGAAGACGGAGCGACTCGGCGGGACTGGAAGAAAGGTGGCGGTGGGACTGGAAGAAAGGTGGTGGTGGGACTGGAAGAAAGGTGGTGGTGGGACTGGAAGAAAGGTGGTGGTGGTGACGGCGGCGGCGGGGAGAAGTCCTCGTTAGTCCTCTATTTGTGTTGCCTTCACGTACCCTGGGGCTTTATACTTGTGCTGACTCGGTGCTGCCTTCACGTACCCTGGGCTTTATCTCAGGGGGGCGGGGCCGGCAGGGGCGCGAAGAGTTCGGTGGGTGGGTGGATCCAAATGTCGACCAACTCGATACCAAGTTGGTACAGTTTAGCGATTAGCGGTACTTCATATGTTTGTTTTGATTTAAAAGCCGATACTTAGATTTTATTTTAAGATCTTTGAAGAATGTTACCCTTGAATTTGTTCAAACAAATACTTGTTTTTGTTAGGTGACATGAAAATTGTGAACTAATTGATTCTGAAACAATGCATTACTATTGTACTTAGACATTGTTAAAGGTGTTGTTGATAAATATTGTATGTCATTTTGTTTTCTTTGTCTATAATAGTTTGTGGGAGGGTGGGGGGGTCGACTTGTTATTGGGTCGATACCAAAATCTACAGTATTGTCCACTCCTGGTAGCGGGCGGAAGGGAGAAGAGTCGGAGTGGTTGGATCGATCCAAATATCAATCATGTCGAATTACGTGGAGATGGGCGATACTTCAAATGTTTGTTTTGATCTGAGGTAGGGATGTTTTAATGCGTTAAAATGTAATATCGGAAATTATCGGTATCGTTTTTTTTATTATCTGTATCGTTTTTTATTTTTATTAAATCAACATAAAAACACAAGATACACTTACAATTAGTGCACCAACCCAAAAAAACCTCCCTCCCTCCCCCCATTTCTTTCTGTTATCAATATTCTGGTTCCTACATTATATATCAATATATATCAATACAGTCTGCAAGGGATACAGTCCGTAAGCACACATGATTGTGCGTGCTGCTGCTCCACTAATAGTACTAACCTTTAACACTTCATTTTACTCATTTTCATTCATTACTAGTTTCTATGTAACTGTTTTTATATTGTTTTACTTTCATTTTTATTCAAGAAATGTTTTTAATTTAGTTATCTTATTTTATTTTATTTTTTTAAAAAGTACCTTATCTTCACCATACCTGGTTGTCCAAATTAGGCATAATAATGTGTTAATTCCACGACTGCATATATCGGTTGATATCGGTATCGGTTGATATCGGTATCGGTAATTAAAGGGTTGGACAATATCGGAATATCGGATATCGGCAAAAAGTCATTATCGGACATCCCTAATCTGAGGCCGAAATGATGCAATTATTTCCAAAATAACCATTTTTAAAATGGTATTGTACATTTTTAAATACTGTTTAATTGCTTGTAAATGTGTTTGTTGAGAAGTACTGTATATCATTTTGTTTTATATGCCTAACATATTAGTTGTTGTTTTTTTTAGCGTATTGCAACACCGGCACTGTCTTGTTATTGGATCGATACCAAACGTTACAGTATCGCCCACTCCTGGCGAGGAGCAGGAGACCCCCCCCAGGGGGCGGGCAAGTCCCTACATAACGATGACGTCACGGTCCAACTCAATGCACTCTAGTAGTATTTGGACTAAAAAAATACTACCACTACCACTACTACACACACACACACACACACACATACATATATATATATATATATATATATATATATATATATATATATATATATATATATATATATATATATATATATATATAATATATATATATATTTTGTATTTATTTATTTATTTTATATATGTATTTTATATATATATACTTTTATATATATATATACTTATATATATATATATATATATATATATATATATATATATATATATATATATATATATATATACATATTGTATATATATTTTTCTATATAAATATATAAATATATATATATATATATATATATATATATATATATATATATATATATATATATATATATATATATATATATATACAACATGTAGACACGCTGTTTTTAAGTACTTAGTTGCTCTTATTGATCAGTCCTTCATTGATCAGTCCTTCAACAACAGCGCAAGTTATTGTGCTCGCCTCCAGCCCCCTCTAGCGGCCACACATGGTAGTACTATCTGAGAAGAGCCTTCACTGGGTGGAAATAAGCAATAGAATATGTGCTATATATTAAAATAGTACTACTACTGTAGTATAATACTAATGATGATAAATATATGTGCATCTCTAATAAAACATGTCAATACAATTATTTTAGTGAAATAAAAGCTGACTGAGGTGTTTGGCTGCAAAATCAGATTAAAAAGTCAACATGCTAGCGTTAGCATGCTAACAGTCAACATGAGTGAAGTAGCAGGTTATACGTGTAGGTTTTTATATGCTAATGTTAGCATGTATATATATATATATATATATATATATATATATATATATATATATATATATATATATATATATATATATATATATATATATATATAAAGATAATACAGATTAGTCACTGAAAGACAATCTGAACCTCCATTTTGCAAAACATTCAATTATGTTCTAATCTAACAAACACTCAGAATAAAGAGGACTAATCCGTAATTAACTGTTTTTAGCTAAGACTTTTAAATAAAAAGTAAAAACTGCATCGTGTGAATTCCACATAAAGAAACTTGACACAAGGAGATGTTTTAGTAGTAACTACATGTTGTACAAAGTACTTAGTATTAAGAGACAACTACTTTGAATCATGGTTCAATTTAAAATACTTAGTATTTAAAGACAACTACTTTGAATTATGGTTCAATTTAAAATACTTAGAGTACTTAGAGACAACTACTTTGAATCATGGTTGAATTGAAAATACTTAGTATTTAAAGACAACTACTTTGAATTATGGTTCAATTTAAAATACTTAGAATACTTAGAGACAACTACTTTGAATCATGGTTGAATTGAAAATACTTAGTATTTAGAGACAACTACTTTGAATCATGGTTCAATTTAAAATACTTAGTATTTAAAGACAACTACTTTGAATCATGGTTCAATTTAAAATACTTAGTATTTAAAGACAACTACTTTGAATCATGGTTCAATTTAAAATACTTAGAGTACTTAGAGACAACTATTTTGAATCATGGTTCAATTTAAAATACTTAGAGTACTTAGACACAACTACTTTGAATCATGGTTAATTTAAAATACTTAGTATTTAGAGACAACTATTTTGAATCATAGTTCAATTTAAAATACTTAAGAGTACTTAGAGACAACTACTTTGAATCATGGTTCAATTTAAAATACTTAGTATTTAGAGACAACTACTTTGAATCATGGTTCAATTTAAAATACTTAGTATTTAAAGACAACTACTTTGAATTATGGTTCAATTTAAAATACTTAGAGTACTTAGAGACAACTACTTTGAATCATGGTTGAATTGAAAATACTTAGAGTACTTAGAGACAACTACTTTGAATCATGGTTGAATTGAAAATACTTAGTATTTAGAGACAACTACTTTTAATTATGGTTCAATTTAAAATACTTAGAGTACTTAGAGACAACTACTTTGAATTATGGTTCAATTTAAAATACTTAGAGTACTTAGAGACAACTACTTTGAATCATGGTTGAATTGAAAATACTTAGTATTTA
This sequence comes from Entelurus aequoreus, assembly GCF_033978785.1. Classification (NCBI taxonomy): domain Eukaryota; kingdom Metazoa; phylum Chordata; class Actinopteri; order Syngnathiformes; family Syngnathidae; genus Entelurus; species Entelurus aequoreus. The sequence goes on from NC_084757.1 coordinate 39,148,018, forward strand.
GAGACAACTACTTTGAATCATGGTTCAATTTAAAATACTTAGTATTTAAAGACAACTACTTGAATCATGGTTCAATTTAAAATACTTAGAGTACTTAGAGACAACTACTTGAATCATGGTTCAATTTAAAATACTTAGTATTTAGAGACAACTACTTTGAATCATGGTTCAATTTAAAATACTTAGTATTTAAAGACAACTACTTTGAATTATGGTTCAATTTAAAATACTTAGAGTACTTAGAGACAACTACTTTGAATCATGGTTGAATTGAAAATACTTAGTATTTAAAGACAACTACTTTGAATTATGGTTCAATTTAAAATACTTAGAGTACTTAGAGACAACTACTTTGAATTATGGTTCAATTTAAAATACTTAGAGTACTTAGAGACAACTACTTTGAATCATGGTTGAATTGAAAATACTTAGTATTTAGAGACAACTACTTTGAATTATGGTTCAATTTAAAATACTTAGAGTACTTAGAGACAACTACTTTGAATCATGGTTGAATTGAAAATACTTAGTATTTAGAGACAACTACTTTGAATCATGGTTCAATTTAAAATACTTAGTATTTAAAGACAACTACTTTGAATCATGGTTCAATTTAAAATACTTAGTATTTAAAGACAACTACTTTGAATCATGGTTCAATTTAAAATACTTAGAGTACTTAGAGACAACTATTTTGAATCATGGTTCAATTTAAAATACTTAGAGTACTTAGACACAACTACTTTGAATCATGGTTAATTTAAAATACTTAGTATTTAGAGACAACTATTTTGAATCATAGTTCAATTTAAAATACTTAAGAGTACTTAGAGACAACTACTTTAAATCCTGGTTGAATTTAAAATACTTAGTATTGAGAGAATACTACTTTAAATCATGGTTGAATTTAAAATACTTAGTATTGAGAGACAACTACTTAGGATGATAGTTGAATTTAAAATACTTAGTATTTAGAGACAACTACACACAACTACTTTGAATCATGGTTCCATTTAAAACACTCATGAGTACTTAGAGACAACTATTTTGAATCATGGTTCCATTTAAAATACTTAGTATTTAAAAACAACTACTTTGAATCATGGATCAATTTAAAATACTTAGTATTTAAAGACAACTACTTTGGATCATGGTTCAATTTAAAATACTTAGAGTACTTAGAGACAACTACTTTGAATCATGGTTGAATTGAAAAACCAGACGGAGGTTGCAGGGGAGTACAAATATGTCCTTTGTGAACCCACAATGCATTGCTGCGACACAAACGTGTTAGTTTTTGGTTCATCTCGGGACTGACTCAATGTTTTTTTTAATGACAGCAAAACACATAATATTTTTAAATGACAGCAAACACATGATGTTGTTGTGTAAAACTTCCACTTTCGGTCAAATAATACCAGTTGAAACCGTCAGTGGGAATCCTAGGCTGAACAATGACGTCCCTGCCTCCCTAATCTTGTACGTGTACTAACCATGAACATGATACCATCATTTATAGCACCCATGTGACAATTTCTACTCTCTTACTGTCAGGGATACAAATCCTTGCTGGAGATATCAGTCTAATTATTACTGGTGATATCAGACTAATTATCATTGGTGATATCAGTCTAATTATGGCTATATTGATTCTTGCAGACATTAAACATTAAACCCGAACATGACATATATCAAATATTTAACATTAAACCCAATCAGACGAGCGACATAGTGTGTTGTTGTTTGATCTGTGGCGCCATCGTGTGGACGACTTTGCTCCCTTGCAAGTGTTAGGCGGGTTGAAAATGTACTTCCTGTTTTGATCATTGAACCTGAAAATAATCGTCCGTAGCATTTTTGCTCGAAATAATTCTTCACTCATTAGTCCAATCAACATTTGTCACTTTTACAATATAACTACAACAATTCTTAGTGTTCTTAAAGGCCTACTGAAAGCCACTACTAGCGAGCACGCAGTCTGATAGTTTATATATCAATGATGACATCTTAACATTGCAACACATGCCAATACGGCCGGGTTCACTTAGAAAGTCACATTTGACATTTCCCGCCACACTTCCGCTTGAAAAGGTCTATGTATGATGACGTCTATGTATGGTGACGTATGCGCGTGATGTCTATGTATGATGACGTCTATGTATGGTGACGTCTATGTATGATGACGTCTATGTATGGTGACGTCTATGTATGATGACGTCTATGTATGATGACGTCTATGTATGATGACGTCTATGTATGATGACGTCTATGTATGGTGACGTATGCGCGTGATGTCTATGTATGATGACGTCTATGTATGGTGACGTCTATGTATGATGACGTCTATGTATGATGACGTCTATGTATGATGACGTCTATGTATGATGACGTCTATGTATGATGACGTCTATGTATGGTGACGTCTATGTATGATGACGTCTATGTATGATGACGTCTATGTATGATGACGTCTATGTATGATGACGTATGCGCGTGACGTCAATGGTTGATACAGAAGTATTGGGACACATTGTATCCAATACAAAAAGCTCTGTTTTCACCACATAATTCCACAGTATTGTGGACATCTGTGTTGGTGAATCTTCTGCAATTTGTTTAATGAACAATGAAGACTGCAAAGAAGAAAGCTGTAGGTGGGATCGGTGTATTAGCGGCTGGCTGCAGCAACACAACCAGGAGGACTTTGAGGATGGATAGCAGACGCGCTAGCCGGCGACCTCACCTTGACTTCCTCCGTCTCCGGGCCGCCGACCACATCGGTGATCGGGTGAAGTCCTTCGTCGCTCCGTCAATGGCTGGAACGCAGGTGAACACGGGTGTTGATGAGCAGATGAGGGCTGGCTGGCGTAGGTGGATAGCTAATGTTTTTATCTTAGCTCTGTGAGGTCCTGTTGCTAAGTTAGCTTCAATGGCGTCGTTAGCAACAGCATTGCTAGGCTTCGCCAGGCTGGAAAGCATTAACCGTGTATTTACATGTCCATGGTTTAATAGTATTGTTGATCTTCTGTCTATCCTTCCAGTCAGGGGTTTATTTCTTTTGTTTCTATCTGCATTTAAGCTCGATGCTATCACGTTAGCTACGTAGCTAAAGTGCTTCGCCGATGTATTGTCGTGGAGATAAAAGTCACTGTGAATGTCCATTTGGTGTTGTGGACTGTCATTTTCAAGAGGATATAGTATCCCAGGTGCTTTCAAATACCAATCCGTGATCCACAATAGAAAAAGGAGAGAGTGTGGAATCCAATGAGCCAGCTTGTACCTAAGTTACGCTCAGAGCGAAAAAAGATGCGTCCTGCACTGCACTCTAGTCCTTCACTCTAACGTTCCTCATCCACGAATCTTTCATCCTGGCTCAAATTAATGGGGGTAATCGTCACTTTCTCGGTCCGAATCTCTCTCGCTGCTGGTGTAAACAATGTGCAGATGTGAGGAGCCTTTCAACCTGTGACGTCACGCTACTTTCAACTGTGACGTCACGCTACTTTCAACCTGTGACGTCACGCTACTTTCAACCTGTGACGTCACGCTACTTTCAACCTGTGACGTCACGCTACTTTCAACCTGTGACGTCACGCTACTTTCAACCTGTGACGTCACGCTACTTTCAACCTGTGACGTCACGCTACTTTCAACCTGTGACGTCACGCTACTTCCAACCTGTGACGTCACGCTACTTCCAACCTGTGACGTCACGCTACTTTCAACCTGTGACGTCACGCTACTTTCAACCTGTGACGTCACGCTACTTTCAACCTGTGACGTCACGCTACTTTCAACCTGCGACGTCACGCTACTTTCAACCTGTGACGTCACGCTACTTTCAACCTGTGACGTCACGCTACTTTCAACCTGTGACGTCACGCTACTTTCAACCTGCGACGTCACGCTACTTTCAACCTGTGACGTCACGCTACTTTCAACCTGTGACGTCACGCTACTTCCAACCTGTGACGTCACGCTACTTTCAACCTGTGACGTCACGCTACTTTCAACCTGTGACGTCACGCTACTTTCAACCTGTGACGTCACGCTACTTTCAACCTGCGACGTCACGCTACTTTCAACCTGTGACGTCACGCTACTTTCAACCTGTGACGTCACGCTACTTTCAACCTGTGACGTCACGCTACTTTCAACCTGTGACGTCACGCTACTTTCAACCTGTGACGTCACGCTACTTTCAACCTGTGACGTCACGCTACTTCCAACCTGTGACGTCACGCTACTTTCAACCTGTGACGTCACGCTACTTTCAACCTGTGACGTCACGCTACTTTCAACCTGTGAAGTCACGCTACTTTCAACCTGTGACGTCACGCTACTTTCAACCTGTGACGTCACGCTACTTTCAACCTGTGACGTCACGCTACTTTCAACCTGTGACCTCACGCTACTTTCAACCTGTGACGTCACGCTACTTTCAACCTGTGACGTCACGCTACTTTCAACCTGTGACGTCACGCTACTTTCAAGCTGTGACGTCACGCTTACTTTCAACCTGTGACGTCACGCTACTTTCAACCTGTGACGTCACGCTACTTTCAAGCTGTGACGTCACGCTACTTTCAACCTGTGACGTCACGCTACTTTCAACCTGTGACCTCACGCTACTTCCAACCTGTGACGTCACGCTACTTTCAACCTGTGACGTCACGCTACTTTCAACCTGTGACGTCACGCTACTTTCAACCTGTGACGTCACGCTACTTTCAACCTGTGACGTCACGCTACTTTCAACCTGTGACGTCACGCTACTTTCAACCTGTGACGTCACGCTACTTTCAACCTGTGACGTCACGCTACTTTCAACCTGTGACGTCACGCTACTTTCAACCTGTGACGTCACGCTACTTTCAACCTGTGACGTCACGCTACTTTCAACCTGTGACGTCACGCTACTTTCCAACCTGTGACGTCACGCTACTTCCAACCTGTGACGTCACGCTACTTTCAACCTGTGACGTCACGCTACTTTCAACCTGTGACGTCACGCTACTTTCAACCTGTGACGTCACGCTACTTTCAACCTGCGACGTCACGCTACTTTCAACCTGTGACGTCACGCTACTTTCAACCTGTGACGTCACGCTACTTTCAACCTGTGACGTCACGCTACTTTCAACCTGCGACGTCACGCTACTTTCAACCTGTGACGTCACGCTACTTCCAACCTGTGACGTCACGCTACTTCCAACCTGTGACGTCACGCTACTTCCAACCTGTGACGTCACGCTACTTTCAACCTGTGACGTCACGCTACTTTCAACCTGTGACGTCACGCTACTTTCAACCTGTGACGTCACGCTACTTTCAACCTGCGACGTCACGCTACTTTCAACCTGCGACGTCACGCTACTTCAACCTGTGACGTCACGCTACTTTCAACCTGTGACGTCACGCTACTTTCAACCTGTGACGTCACGCTACTTTCAACCTGTGACGTCACGCTACTTTCAACCTGTGACGTCACGCTACTTTCAACCTGTGACGTCACGCTACTTTCAACCTGTGACGTCACGCTACTTTCAACCTGTGACGTCACGCTACTTTCAACCTGTGAAGTCACGCTACTTTCAACCTGTGACGTCACGCTACTTTCAACCTGTGACGTCACGCTACTTTCAACCTGTGACGTCACGCTACTTTCAACCTGTGACGTCACGCTACTTTCAACCTGTGACGTCACGCTACTTTCAACCTGTGACCTCACGCTACTTTCAACCTGTGACGTCACGCTACTTTCAACCTGTGACGTCACGCTACTTTCAACCTGCGACGTCACGCTACTTTCAACCTGTGACGTCACGCTACTTTCAACCTGTGACGTCACGCTACTTTCAACCTGTGACGTCACGCTACTTTCAACCTGCGACGTCACGCTACTTTCAACCTGTGACGTCACGCTACTTTCAACCTGTGACGTCACGCTACTTCCAACCTGTGACGTCACGCTACTTTCAACCTGTGACGTCACGCTACTTTCAACCTGTGACGTCACGCTACTTTCAACCTGTGACGTCACGCTACTTTCAACCTGTGACGTCACGCTACTTCCAACCTGTGACGTCACGCTACTTCCAACCTGTGACGTCACGCTACTTCAACCTGTGACGTCACGCTACTTTCAACCTGTGACGTCACGCTACTTTCAACCTGTGACGTCACGCTACTTTCAACCTGCGACGTCACGCTACTTTCAACCTGTGACGTCACGCTACTTTCAACCTGTGACGTCACGCTACTTTCAACCTGTGACGTCACGCTACTTTCAACCTGTGACGTCACGCTACTTTCAACCTGTGACGTCACGCTACTTTCAACCTGTGACGTCACGCTACTTTCAAGCTGTGACGTCACGCTACTTTCAACCTGTGACGTCACGCTACTTTCAACCTGTGACGTCACGCTACTTTCAAGCTGTGACGTCACGCTACTTTCAACCTGTGACGTCACGCTACTTTCAACCTGTGACCTCACGCTACTTCCAACCTGTGACGTCACGCTACTTTCAACCTGTGACGTCACGCTACTTTCAACCTGTGACGTCACGCTACTTTCAACCTGTGACGTCACGCTACTTTCAACCTGTGACGTCACGCTACTTTCAACCTGTGACGTCACGCTACTTTCAACCTGTGACGTCACGCTACTTTCAACCTGTGACGTCACGCTACTTTCAACCTGTGACGTCACGCTACTTTCAACCTGTGACGTCACGCTACTTTCAACCTGTGACGTCACGCTACTTTCAACCTGTGACGTCACGCTACTTTCAGCCTGTGACGTCACGCTACTTTCAAGCTGTGACGTCACGCTACTTTCAAGCTGTGACGTCACGCTACTTTCAACCTGTGACGTCACGCTACTTTCAACCTGTGACGTCACGCTACTTTCAACCTGTGACGTCGCGCTACTTTCAACCTGTGACGTCGCGCTACTTTCAACCTGTGACGTCGCGCTACTTTCAACCTGTGACGTCACGCTACTTTCAACCTGTGACGTCACGCTACTTTCAACCTGTGACGTCACGCTACTTTCAACCTGTGACGTCGCGCTACTTTCAACCTGTGACGTCGCGCTACTTTCAACCTGTGACGTCACGCTACTTTCAACCTGTGACGTCACGCTACTTTCAACCTGTGACGTCACGCTACTTTCAACCTGTGACGCCACGCTACTTTCAGCCTGTGACGTCACGCTACTTTCAACCTGTGACGTCACGCTACTTTCAACCTGTGACGTCACGCTACTTTCAACCTGTGACGTCACGCTACTTTCAACCTGTGACGTCACGCTACTTTCAACCTGTGACGTCACGCTACTTTCAACCTGTGACGTCACGCTACTTTCAACCTGTGACGTCACGCTACTTTCAACCTGTGACGTCGCGCTACTTCCAACCTGTGACGTCACGCTACTTTTCAACCTGTGACGTCACGCTACTTTCAACCTGTGACGTCACGCTACTTCCAACCTGTGACGTCACGCTACTTCAACCTGTGACGTCGCGCTACTTTCAACCTGTGACGTCACGCTACTTTCAACCTGTGACGTCGCGCTACTTTCAACCTGTGACGTCACGCTACTTTCAACCTGTGACGTCACGCTACTTTCAACCTGTGACGTCACGCTACTTTCAACCTGTGACGTCACGCTACTTTCAACCTGTGACGTCACGCTACTTTCAACCTGTGACGTCACGCTACTTTCAACCTGTGACCTCACGCTACTTTCAACCTGTGACGTCACGCTACTTTCAACCTGTGACGTCACGCTACTTTCAACCTGTGACCTCACGCTACTTTCAACCTGTGACGTCACGCTACTTTCAACCTGTGACGTCACGCTACTTTCAACCTGTGACGTCACGCTACTTTCAAGCTGTGACGTCACGCTACTTTCAACCTGTGACGTCACGCTACTTTCAACCTGTGACGTCACGCTACTTTCAACCTGTGACGTCACGCTACTTTCAACCTGTGACGTCACGCTACTTTCAACCTGTGACGTCACGCTACTTTCAACCTGTGACGTCACGCTACTTTCAACCTGTGACGTCACGCTACTTTCAACCTGTGACGTCACGCTACTTTCAACCTGTGACGTCACGCTACTTTCAACCTGTGACGTCACGCTACTTTCAACCTGTGACGTCACGCTACTTTCAGCCTGTGACGTCACGCTACTTTCAAGCTGTGACGTCACGCTACTTTCAACCTGTGACGTCACGCTACTTTCAACCTGTGACGTCACGCTACTTTCAACCTGTGACGTCACGCTACTTTCAACCTGTGACGTCACGCTACTTTCAACCTGTGACGTCACGCTACTTTCAACCTGTTGACGTCACGCTACTTTCAACCTGTGACGTCACGCTACTTTCAACCTGTGACGTCACGCTACTTTCAACCTGTGACGTCACGCTACTTTCAACCTGTGACGTCACGCTACTTTCAACCTGTGACGTCACGCTACTTTCAACCTGTGACGTCACGCTACTTTCAACCTGTGACGTCACGCTACTTTCAACTGTGACCTCACGCTACTTTCAACCTGTGACGTCACGCTACTTTCAACCTGTGACGTCACGCTACTTTCAACCTGTGACGTCACGCTACTTTCAACCTGTGACGTCACGCTACTTTCAACCTGTGACGTCACGCTACTTTCAACCTGTGACGTCACGCTACTTTCACCTGTGACGTCACGCTACTTTCAACCTGTGACGTCACGCTACTTTCAACCTGTGACGTCACGCTACTTTCAACCTGTGACGTCACGCTACTTTCAACCTGTGACGTCACGCTACTTTCAACCTGTGACGTCACGCTACTTCAACCTGTGACGTCACGCTACTTTCAACCTGTGACGTCACGCTACTTTCAACCTGTGACGTCACGCTACTTTCAACCTGTGACGTCACGCTACTTTCAAGCTGTGACGTCACGCTACTTTCAACCTGTGACGTCACGCTACTTTCAACCTGTGACGTCACGCTACTTTCAACCTGTGACGTCACGCTACTTTCAACCTGTGACGTCACGCTACTTTCAACCTGTGACGTCACGCTACTTTCAACCTGTGACGTCACGCTACTTTCAACCTGTGACGTCACGCTACTTTCAACCTGTGACGTCACGCTACTTTCAACCTGTGACGTCACGCTACTTTCAACCTGTGACGTCACGCTACTTTCAACCTGTGACGTCACGCTACTTTCAACCTGTGACGTCACGCTACTTTCAACCTGTGACGTCACGCTACTTTCAACCTGTGACGTCACGCTACTTTCAACCTGTGACGTCACGCTACTTTCAACCTGTGACGTCACGCTACTTTCAACCTGTGACGTCACGCTACTTTCAACCTGTGACGTCACGCTACTTTCAAGCCTGTGACGTCACGCTACTTTCAACCTGTGACGTCACGCTACTTTCAGCTGTGACGTCACGTACTTTCAAACCTGTGACGTCACGCTACTTTCAACCTGTGACGTCACGCTACTTTCAACCTGTGACGTCACGCTACTTTCAACCTGTGACGTCACGCTACTTTCAACCTGTGACGTCACGCTACTTTCAACCTGTGACGTCACGCTACTTTCAACCTGTGACGTCACGCTACTTTCAACCTGTGACGTCACGCTACTTTCAACCTGTGACGTCACGCTACTTTCAACCTGTGACGTCACGCTACTTTCAACCTGTGACGTCACGCTACTTTCAACCTGTGACGTCACGCTACTTTCAACCTGTGACGTCACGCTACTTTCAACCTGTGACGTCACGCTACTTTCAACCTGTGACGTCACGCTACTTTCAACCTGTGACGTCACGCTAACTTTCAAACCTGTGACGTCGCGCTACTTCAACCTGTGACGTCACGCTACTTTCAACCTGTGACGTCACGCTACTTTCACCTGTGACGTCACGCTACTTTCAACCTGTGACGCCGCTACTTTCAACCTGTGACGTCACGCTACTTTTCAACCTGTGACGTCACGCTACTTTCAACCTGTGACGTCACGCTACTTTCAACCTGTGACGTCACGCTACTTTCAACCTTGTGACGCCACGCTACTTTC
>NC_084757.1:39158142-39333142 GCF_033978785.1 Entelurus aequoreus
AACATGTCATTAAGTAAGAATATGTCATTAAGTAAGAATATGTCATTAAGTAAGAACATGTCATTAAGTAAGAACATGTCATTAAGTAAGAATATGTCATTAAGTAAGAATATGTCATTAAGTAAGAACATGTCATTAAGTAAGAATAAGTCATTAAGTAAGAATATGTCATTAAGTAAGAATATGTCATTAAAGTCCTACTGGAATGCGATTTTCTTATTTAAACGGGGATAGCAGATCCATTCTATGTGTCATACTTGATCAATTCGCGATATTGCCATATTTTTGCTGAAAGGATTTAGTAGAGAACATCGACGATAAAGTTGGCAACTTTTGGTGGCTGATAAAAAAGCCTTGCCTGTACAGGAAGTAGCGTGACGTCACAGGTTGAAAGGCTCCTCACATCTGCACATTGTTTACATCAGCAGCAAGAGTGATTTGGACCAAGAAAGCGACGATTACCCCATTAATTTGAGCCAGGATGAAAGATTCGTGGATGAGGAAAGTGAGAGTGAAGGACTAGAGGGCAGTTGAAGCTATTCAGATAGGGAAGATGCTGTGAGAGGCGGGTGGGACCTGATATTCAGCTGGGAATGACTACAAGAGTAAATAAACACAAGACATATATATACTCTATTAGCCACAACACAACCAGGCTTATATTTAATATGACACATAACAAACACCTCCACCCTCCCGTCCATATAACACACCAATACAACTCAAACACCCGCACAACACACTCAATCCCACAGCCCAAAGTACCGTTCACCTCCCCAAAGTTGACATGTTGACATTCATTGTAGCTAAGATGGCGTCCTCAGCACACAACATGATGTTAATAACTGTTACTTGCAGGAAATATCAACTGACATGTTGACATTCATTGTAGCTAAGATGGCGTCCTCAGCACACAACATGATGTTAATAACTGTTACTTGCAGGAAATATCAACTGACATGTTGACATTCATTGTAGCTAAGATGGCGTCCTCAGCACACAACACAATGTTAGTATATAGTAGTAATATGAATGAGAAGTTGAGTACAAAACAACATGGCTGATTGTTGTGCTAATCTTTTCCATTCTGGTGGTTTGTCCTCCAACTCTGTTTCCAAAGTCCCGGGAGCGGGGCCAAGACCTCATTAGGGTTTGTTTTCCCTGCGCAGCCAAGGTCGCTCCGCTTCCAATCCGTGCGGCCACCAATCCAAACACGGCAGCTCCAAGTACCCCCGCTCGTAAACGCATCCAGATGTCTGCAAACACGCACCTCGCACGCCATTGGACGGCCAGCTGATCAGACAGATGTGGGGGGAGGAGCCTCAATGGCAGCTAACCTATATGCTACGTAGTCCTCATTAACATCATTCTCTTCCATTGTTGGGGGCCATGATTACATTCACAATCAATTCTACATTCACAATCTATACTTTTTTAACCACACTTCTGTGATCAGCTCCATTCCTCCATAAAATAGTTCAACACCTCTGAAAAATGTTTATATTACTTAAACAAGTAAAAACTCTGGGTTGAAATTGTATTTCCTGTTTCTGCTCGAAAGGATCTAGCCAACGTGTGTAAGTTTTATATAACTACAACAATTCTTACTCACTACAGTGTCCCATGTGTGATGTCTATCTGTACATGCTATCGTAATGTAATCAAGCTAGCGTCGTTAGCATCAGCTAGTACACTAACAGGTTTACAAATTACTTTTTAAATTTTTTCACTTTCACAAATTCCTCAGTAAATTCACCAAAACGTCACCGTGGAGTTATTGAGTCTGTTTAGCTGATTGGAGAGCTAGCTTGCGCAGCTAGTGAATCCATGACCATGACTTCTGTTTTGTTTGATCGGATGTTTCACTGCCTTGTTACAGACACTGTTTGGAAACAATTAAGATATGTAAATCAACATTTCTGTGTAAATAACTCATTTCACAACATATATATCTGCAAATTATCACAACATATATATCTGCAACTTATCACAACATATAATGTATATCTGCAACTTATCACAACATGTATATCTGCAACTTATCACAACAAATATATCTGCAACTTATCACAACATATATATCTGCAACTTATCACAACATATAATGTATATCTGCAACTTGTCACAACATATATATCTGCAACTTATCACAACATATAATGTATATCTGCAACTTATCACAACATATATATCTGCAACTTATCACAACATGTATATCTGCAACTTATCACAACATATATATCTGCAACTTATCACAACAAATATATCTGCAACTTATCACAACATATATATCTGCAACTTATCACAACATATAACTTATCACAACATATATATCTGCAACTTATCACAACAAATATATCTGCAACTTATCACAACATATATATCTGCAACTTATCACAACATATATATCTGCAACTTATCACAACATATAATGTATATCTGCAACTTGTCACAACATATATATCTGCAACTTATCACAACATATATATCTGCAACTTATCACAACATATATATCTGCAACTTATCACAACATGTATATCTGCAACTTATCACAACATATATATCTGCAACTTATCACAACATATATATCTGCAACTTATCACAACATATATATCTGCAACTTATCACAACATATATATCTGCAACTTATCACAACATATATATCTGCAACTTATCACAACATATATATCTGCAACTTATCACAACATATATATCTGCAACTTATCACAATATATATATCTGCAACTTATCACAACATATATATATCTGCAACTTATTACAACATATATATGTGCAACTTATCACAACATGTATATATCTGCAACTTATCACAACATATATATATCTGCAACTTATCACAACATATATATGTGCAACTTATCACAATAATATGCAACTTATCACAACATATATATATCTGCAACTTATCACAACATATATATCTGCAACTTATCACAACATATATATCTGCAACTTATCACAACATATATATCTGCAACTTATCACAACATGTATATCTGCAACTTATCACAACATATATATCTGCAACTTATCACAACATATATATCTGCAACTTATCACAACATATATATCTGCAACTTATCACAACATATATATCTGCAACTTATCACAACATATATTTTTCTGCAACTTATCACAACATATATTTTTCTGCAACTTATCACAACATATATTTTTCTGCAACTTATCACAACATATATATCTGCAACTTATCACAACAAATATATCTGCAACTTATCACAACATATATATATCTGCAACTTATCACAACATATATATCTGCAACTTATCACAACATATATATCTGCAACTTATCACAACAAATATATCTGCAACTTATCACAACATATATATCTGCAACTTATCACAACATATATATCTGCAACTTATCACAACATATATATCTGCAACTTATCACAACATGTATATCTGCAACTTATCACAACATATATATCTGCAACTTATCACAACATATATATCTGCAACTTATCACAACATATATATCTGCAACTTATCACAACATATATATCTGCAACTTATCACAACATATATTTTTCTGCAACTTATCACAACATATATTTTTCTGCAACTTATCACAACATATATTTTTCTGCAACTTATCACAACATATATATCTGCAACTTATCACAACAAATATATCTGCAACTTATCACAACATATATATATCTGCAACTTATCACAACATATATATCTGCAACTTATCACAACATATATATCTGCAACTTATCACAACAAATATATCTGCAACTTATCACAACATATATATCTGCAACTTATCACAACATATATATCTGCAACTTATCACAACATATATATCTGCAACTTATCACAACATATATATATCTGCAACTTATCACAACATATATATCTGCAACTTATCACAACATATATATCTGCAACTTATCACAACATATATACATCTGCAACTTATCACAACAAATATATCTGCAACTTATCACAACATATATATATCTGCAACTTATCACAACACATATATCTGCAACTTATCACAACATATATATCTGCAACTTATCACAACATATATATCTGCAACTTATCACAACATATATTTTTCTGCAACTTATCACAACATATATTTTTCTGCAACTTATCACAACATATATTTTTCTGCAACTTATCACAACATATATATCTGCAACTTATCACAACAAATATATCTGCAACTTATCACAACATATATATCTGCAACTTATCACAACATATATATATCTGCAACTTATCACAACATATATATATCTGCAACTTATCACAACATATATATATCTGCAACTTATCACAACAAATATATCTGCAACTTATCACAACATATATATCTGCAACTTATCACAACATATATATCTGCAACTTATCACAACATATATATCTGCAACTTATCACAACATATATACATCTGCAACTTATCACAACAAATATATCTGCAACTTATCACAACATATATATATCTGCAACTTATCACAACACATATATCTGCAACTTATCACAACATATATATCTGCAACTTATCACAACATATATATCTGCAACTTATCACAACATATATTTTTCTGCAACTTATCACAACATATATTTTTCTGCAACTTATCACAACATATATTTTTCTGCAACTTATCACAACATATATATCTGCAACTTATCACAACAAATATATCTGCAACTTATCACAACATATATATCTGCAACTTATCACAACATATATATATCTGCAACTTATCACAACATATATACATCTGCAACTTATCACAACAAATATATCTGCAACTTATCACAACATATATATATCTGCAACTTATCACAACACATATATCTGCAACTTATCACAACATATATATCTGCAACTTATCACAACATATATATCTGCAACTTATCACAACATATATTT
Source organism: Entelurus aequoreus (assembly GCF_033978785.1). Lineage (NCBI taxonomy): Eukaryota > Metazoa > Chordata > Actinopteri > Syngnathiformes > Syngnathidae > Entelurus > Entelurus aequoreus. Next base: position 39,163,085 of record NC_084757.1, read on the forward strand.
TTCTGCAACTTATCACAACATATATTTTTCTGCAACTTATCACAACATATATTTTTCTGCAACTTATCACAACATATATATCTGCAACTTATCACAACAAATATATCTGCAACTTATCACAACATATATATCTGCAACTTATCACAACATATATATATCTGCAACTTATCACAACATATATATATCTGCAACTTATCACAACATATATATATCTGCAACTTATCACAACAAATATATCTGCAACTTATCACAACATATATATATCTGCAACTTATCACAACACATATATCTGCAACTTATCACAACATATATATCTGCAACTTATCACAACATATATATCTGCAACTTATCACAACATATATTTTTCTGCAACTTATCACAACATATATTTTTCTGCAACTTATCACAACATATATTTTTCTGCAACTTATCACAACATATATATCTGCAACTTATCACAACAAATATATCTGCAACTTATCACAACATATATATCTGCAACTTATCACAACATATATATATCTGCAACTTATCACAACATATATATATCTGCAACTTATCACAACATATATATATCTGCAACTTATCACAACAAATATATCTGCAACTTATCACAACATATATATCTGCAACTTATCACAACATATATATCTGCAACTTATCACAACATATATATCTGCAACTTATCACAACATATATACATCTGCAACTTATCACAACAAATATATCTGCAACTTATCACAACATATATATATCTGCAACTTATCACAACACATATATCTGCAACTTATCACAACATATATATCTGCAACTTATCACAACATATATATCTGCAACTTATCACAACATATATTTTTCTGCAACTTATCACAACATATATTTTTCTGCAACTTATCACAACATATATTTTTCTGCAACTTATCACAACATATATATCTGCAACTTATCACAACAAATATATCTGCAACTTATCACAACATATATATCTGCAACTTATCACAACATATATATATCTGCAACTTATCACAACATATATACATCTGCAACTTATCACAACAAATATATCTGCAACTTATCACAACATATATATATCTGCAACTTATCACAACACATATATCTGCAACTTATCACAACATATATATCTGCAACTTATCACAACATATATATCTGCAACTTATCACAACATATATTTTTCTGCAACTTATCACAACATATATTTTTCTGCAACTTATCACAACATATATTTTTCTGCAACTTATCACAACATATATATCTGCAACTTATCACAACAAATATATCTGCAACTTATCACAACATATATATCTGCAACTTATCACAACATATATATATCTGCAACTTATCACAACATATATATATCTGCAACTTATCACAACATATATATATCTGCAACTTATCACAACAAATATATCTGCAACTTATCACAACATATATATATCTGCAACTTATCACAACACATATATCTGCAACTTATCACAACATATATATCTGCAACTTATCACAACATATATATCTGCAACTTATCACAACATATATTTTTCTGCAACTTATCACAACATATATTTTTCTGCAACTTATCACAACATATATTTTTCTGCAACTTATCACAACATATATATCTGCAACTTATCACAACAAATATATCTGCAACTTATCACAACATATATATCTGCAACTTATCACAACATATATATATCTGCAACTTATCACAACATATATATATCTGCAACTTATCACAACATATATATATCTGCAACTTATCACAACATATATATCTGTGGCTTATAGTCCAGTGCGACAACTACATGGAAAATGTAGTGAGTTCCGGCAATATCCAGAAAATATAGAATGAAGCTACAATTACAAATCCAGAAAATATAGTATGAAGCTACAATTCAAAAACAAAAAAAAGGAAAAATACCTTATGTCAGCAAATATTTGTGGTATTTTTGTCTGAGAAGCAGCCAATCAGGTGCTTCGCTCTTCATTTACTTTTCATTTAAGTGGGTGTTGACTTTTGAAGCAACTCATTTTTCTGCACCTACTTTTTTTACACTGATTGTTTTTTTTTTTACATATAATTTTTGTTACGCTGAAAATTTATGGACTGAATTGTTTTTACATACTGAATATTTTTTACACTGAATTTATTTGCACTGCATTTTTTTTTACACCAAATATTTCTGCACATAAATTTTCTGCACTGATTTTTTATAAACTGATTTTTTTATTATGAATTTTTTTATTACATAGATTTCTTTTTTTACATTGAATTTGTTTATGCTGAATAATTATAGACTGCATTTTTTTTAGACAGAATTTTTTTTTTTACAATGATTATAATTTTACATTGATTTTTTTTTCATGCTGAATATTTAATGACTGCATCTTTTTACACTGAATTTTTATGTAACAATTTTTTTTACACTGATTTTTTTGCACTGAATTTTTTTGCACCAAATATTTCTGCACTGGATTTTTTTGTATACACTGAATTTTTCTTCACCAAATTTTTCTGCACAATGTTTTTTCACACTGATTTTTATTTAAATATTTTTTTTTTTACACCAAATATTTCTGCACTGAATTTTGTTACACAGAAATGTTCTGCACTGAATTGTTATACACTGAATTGTTCTCTCTGAAATTATTTTACACTGAATTTTTCTGCAATAATTTTTTATACACTGAATTTTTTTACACAATTTTTTTTACACTGATTTCGTTTTTTTCATAGAATTTTTTTATGCTGAATATTTATAGGCTGAACTTTTTTTACACTGAATTTTTATTTTACATAAAAAAAATTACACTGTATATGTATAGACTGAAATGTTTTACACAGAATTTTTTGCACTGACTTTTGTTACACTAAATATTTCTGCACTGAAATTTCCTGCACTGAATTTTTTTACACAGCAATTTTCTGGACTAAATTTTTATACACTGAATTGTTCTACTATTCTTTTACACTGATTTTTTCTGCACACATTTTTTTATACACTGTTTATACACAGAATTTTTCCGCATTGATTTTTTTATTTTTTTATTTTTTTTACATAAAAGTTTTTTACGCCGAATATTTAGAGACTGAATTTTTTACACTGAATTTTCTTACACAGGAATTTAATGCACTGAATTGTTCTTCTCTCTGAAATTGTTATACACTGGATTTTTCAGCATTATTTTTTTACAAACTGATTTATTTTTTTACATAAAATTTTTTTACGCTGAATATTTATAGACTGAAAAAAAATTCAGTCTATAAATATTCAGCGTAAAAAATTTTATGAGAGGAGCCAGATGAGGTGGTTCGGGCATCTGGTCAGGATGCCACCCGAACGCCTCCCTAGGGAGGTGTTTAGAGCACGTCCGACCGGTAGGAGGCCATGGGGAAGACCCAGGACAGGTTGGGAAGACTATGTCTCCCGGCTGGCCTGGGAACGCCTCGGGATCCCCCGGGAGGAGCTGGACCAAGTGGCTGGGGAGAGGGAAGTCTGGGCTTCCCTGCTTAGGCTGCTGCCCCCGCGACCCGACCTCGGATAAGCGGAAGAAGATGGATGGATGAATTTTTTTTACACTAAATTTTTCTGGACTAAGTTTTTTTTTTACAATGATTTTTATTTTACATTAAATTTTCTTTATACTAAATTGTTTATAGACTGACATTTTTACACTCAATTTTTTACATTAAATATTTCTGCACTTTATTTTTTTGTACACCACATTTTTTTACAATGATTTTTTCTACACTGTATTTTAAAACACTATTTTAACAAACTATTTTATACACAAAATTGGATTAAATGAAATTGACATAATTTGAAGTAAAAAAACAAAAAAAACCCCAACATAAATTCAGTGTCCAACAAAGCTTTGGTCATAAAGACACAAATTCACCTCCTGCCTGCCGCCACAAATAAAAGTAAGATTTAAGTTTTTTGTCAGTGAGGAACTGTCAGTTGACTATTTGCAAGGAAAACATCAGTTTCGTTTGGTAAAAGTCTAAAAGAGTTTTTCTTGACAGACGTTTGGTGTTTCTCTCTTGTCAAAAGTCTTGTTTTGTCCCATTTATCGTGAGACCACACCCTCCATCTTTGACCACACCCTCCATCTTTGACCACACCCTCCATCCTTGACGTCCATCATTAGTCCTTCCAGTGTTTTTCCCAATATGACTTCCTGTGTGTGACAGGCTGGTGCTTTACAGACGTACCTAATCAAGTGGCCAGTGTCAATTAAAAAACAACAACCTTCCTCTGTGGTTTGAGGTTTTCTGATCAATCTTGACATTCCTGCTAAAAAGTGGTCGTGTGCTTGTTTATTGGACTTGTGAGTCATGCTAGTCCAACAAAGACAGGAGTCTAGATCTTTCTAAACAGTCTTGGGTTTCATCCCTCCCTAATGTAGTGGCCGTTGGAGACCCCCAGGGGGGTTTGAAGGTAAACACAGGCGCGGCGGTTAAGAACGACGTCACTTCCTGCGTGCCCGTCGAGTCAGCGTTTTGTGCTTTACTAGCAACAGGACCCCCCCACCCCCCTCCCAAAAAAAAGAGCCAAAGTTGATATTTCCAGCAGTCAGGCTGGGAGGCTACATGACAAATGTTAGAGAACTGAGCTTTTAAACACATTCTGTTGGTCACTTTTTCATTCTAATTGGTAAAAGATGGCAAGTAAGAGGTGGCTAACAAGGGAGTTATCATTAGTGCGCCCATAAACCCTTAAAAAAACATGCAAACCTATACTTCATTTTCCCCTGAAGCGTTAGCAATATTCTTACTGTAAGCGCTAACGCGGAGGAACTACTTTTAGAGAGCTAACTAGCTTATGTTGCTATATTGACATACTGAGCTGCTGCATGGCCTCTGAGTAGGTGAAAGTTAATTGTAGATGATAAATCATGTCTATCACCTGGATAGTAGGAGGTTGTGGACATAAACCCACAAGTTGGTCCACTTTGACATCCAACTTAGACCCGGAGATGGCGAGGAAGACATGAAAAGACGCTCGTTTGCAGCATTTTTTTTTCACCTGCCTAAGGATTATGATGAATTCTTCATGGAATATAAACATTGAGAGCAGACGTCGTACAGCAAGTGTTTGTTTTATCATGTTCATAGTTTGCATATCTTGTTCAGCGCAACACTGCCACAGGAGGGAAGGGACTCATATGGCCCCATTCCTGCGTGGATCTCGCGTGAGAGGAAAAGGGGAGGGGTTAATCATTTCGCAATTCAGTCTGCTGAAAATGATGGAAAGCGCCACACTACGTAGCAACTGATGCTGTGGTCAAAGTTATATTTGCCACATGACATATATACTTATATCATGTATATGTTATTATGAATGTTATTACATCACATATATACTTACATCATGTATATATTACATGTTATTATGAATGTTACTACATGACATATATACTTACATCATGTATATATTACATGTTATTATGAATGTTACTACATGACATATATACTTACATCATGTATATATTACATGTTATTATGAATGTTACTACATGACATATATACTTACATCATGTATATATTACATGTTATTATGAATGTTACTACATGACATATATACTTATATCATGTATATGTTATTATGAATGTTACTACATGACATATATACTTACATCATGTATATATGACATGTTATTATGAATGTTACTACATGACATATATACTTACATCATGTATATATGACATGTTATTATGAATGTTACTACATGACATATATACTTACATCATGTATATATTACATGTTATTATGAATGTTACTACATGACATGTATACTTACATCATGTATATATGACATGTTATTATGAATGTTACTACATGACATATATACTTACATCATGTATATATGACATGTTATTATGAATGTTACTACATGACATATATACTTACATCATGTATATATTACATGTTATTATGAATGTTACTACATGACATATACTTACATCATGTATATATTACATGTTATTATGAATGTTACTACATGACATATATACTTACATCATGTATATATTACATGTTATTATGAATGTTACTACATGACATATATACTTACATCATGTATATATTACATGTTATTATGAATGTTACTACATGACATATACTTACATCATGTATATATTACATGTTATTATGAATGTTACTACATGACATATATACTTACATCATGTATATATTACATGTTATTATGAATGTTACTACATGACATATATACTTACATCATGTATATATGACATGTTATTATGAATGTTACTACATGACATATATACTTACATCATGTATATATGACATGTTATTATGAATGTTACTACATGACATATATACTTACATCATGTATATATTACATGTTATTATGAATGTTACTACATGACATATACTTACATCATGTATATATTACATGTTATTATGAATGTTACTACATGACATATATACTTACATCATGTATATATTACATGTTATTATGAATGTTACTACATGACATATATACTTACATCATGTATATATTACATGTTATTATGAATGTTACTACATGACATATATACTTACATCATGTATATATTACATGTTATTATGAATATTACTACATGACATATATACTTACATCATGTATATATTACATGTTATTATGAATGTTACTACATGACATATATACTTACATCATGTATATATTACATGTTATTATGAATGTTACTACACGACATATATACTTACATCATGTATATGTTATTATGAATGTTACTACATGACATATATACTTACATCATGTATATGTTATTATGAATGTTACTACATGACATATATACTTACATCATGTATATGTTATTATGAATGTTACTACATGACATATATACTTACATCATGTATATATGACATGTTATTATGAATGTTACTACATGACATATATACTTACATAATGTATATATGACATGTTATTATGAATGTTACTACATGACATATATACTTACATCATGTATATGTTATTATGAATGTTACTACATGACATATATACTTACATCATGTATATGTTATTATGAATGTTACTACATGACATATATACTTACATCATGTATATGTTATTAGGGTCCGCACAGGACCTTTTCAAAAGGAATCCCAAAGGGAGTCCTTTTGCAATGGGACGAAAGGACCCTATTGAAATTGTAAGGTTTTATTATTATTCTTTATTATTATTATTATTATTATTCCGCAGCTTTGCGCACTACTTAGACCCCCTTAACATACTTCAAAACTCACCAAATTTTTTACACACATCCAAAAAGTGTGCCAGCAGACTTTAATATAAAAACCTAACCCCAAAACACAAAATTGAGCTCTAGCGCCCCCTAGGAAAAAAAAAAAACAGACTGCCTCTAACTCCCACTAGGAAGGTCGTAGAGACATGAAACAAAAACCTGTATGTAGGTCTGCTCTAGACCTACAACTCATAATTGTATATCCTCGGGCGAAAATCAACAGGAAATTGGCAATTTACCATTTTTGACAAAAATGTCCTAAAAACACTGTTTTTTACATCTTTGACCTCTAATTTGACCCCCTTAAAATACTTCAAAACTCACCAAACTTCTCACACACATCGGGACTGGTAGAAATTGCGCTCTCAAAAAATAACCGAACCCCGAAACTCAAAATTGTGCTCTACAGCAATTTTTTTATAAAACTGACAAAAAACTGCTCCTCAGAGGAAAACTCTGACAAAACTGCTTGTAACTTCCGGTAGGAACGTCGTAGAGACATGAAACAAATACCTCTATGTAGGTCTTGTCTAGACCTACATTTCATAGATTGACATCCTTCAGCGAAAATCAACAGGAAGTTTGTAATCTCCATTTCAAAACAACATTTTTGTACCAAACGGTCACCAAACATCAAACATTATCTCCTCTGAGCGCGTTTGTCGTTTCGGCTTCAAACTGCTACAGGAGAGAGATTGAACCCTTCTGATTAAAAGATGCGTACGGATAATGATTAAGTGCTACCGTTTTGATTTTACGAGCCTTCAAAGACCCGCAGCACTAAAGTTGCTACGGTGCCAAAAATGACAACGAAACTGCGATTACACCTTCTTTGGCCTCAATACACACAATAGCCTATAATGACAATGTGAACTCAGACACAACTTCCTCTAACTCCCAGTACCAATATCGTAGAGACACGAAACAAAAACCTCTATGTAGGTCTCACTCAGGACTACCACTGGACAAAAGTATTGGACACCTAGGACTAGCACCTGCCAGAAGGCGGACCCGACCAATGCTGCTTGCAGCTTTAATTATTAGGGTCCGCACAGGACCTTTTCAAAAGGAATCCCAAAGGGAGTCCTTTTGCAATGGGACGAAAGGACCCTATTGAAATTGTAATGTTTTATTATTCTTCTTCTTCTTCTTCTTCTTTGTTTCTTCTTCCGCAGCTTTGCGCACTACTTCGCCCCCCTTAACATGCTTCAAAACTCACCAAATTTTTTACACACATCCAAAAAGTGTGCCAGCAGACTTTAGTCAAAAAACCAAACCCAAAAAAATACACTTGCTCTCTAGCGCCCCCTAGGTAGAAAACTGCCTATAACTCCCACTAGGAAGGTCGTAGAGACATGAAACAAAAACCTGTATGTAGGTCTCAGTTAGACCTACAATTCATAATTTCACTTCTTCGGGCGAAAACCAACAGGAAGTTGGCTATTTCCCCTTCAAGACAAAAAATGACTAAAAACACTCATTTTTGATTTTTGACCTCTAATTTGACCCCCTTAAAATACTTCAAAACTCACCAAACTTCTCACACACATTGGGACTGGTGGAAACTGTGATCTAAAAAAACAACCGAATCCCAAAACTCAAAATTGTGCTCTACATAATTTTTGAAAAAAAAAGAGAAAAAACTGCTCCTCAGAGGAAAACTCTGACAAAACTGCTTGTAACTTCCGGTAGGAACGTCGTAGAGACATGAAACAAATACCTCTATGTAGGTCTTGTCTAGACCTACATTTCATAGATTGACATCCTTCAGCGAAAATCAACAGGAAGTTTGTAATCTCCATTTCAAAACAACATTTTTGTACCAAACGGTCACCAAACATCAAACATTATCTCCTCTGAGCGCGTTTGTCGTTTCGGCTTCAAACTGCTACAGGAGAGAGATTGAACCCTTCTGATTAAAAGATGCGTACGGATTTTTATTTAGTGCTACCGTTTTGATTTTACGAGCCTTCAAAGACCCGCAGCACTAAAGTTGCTACGGTGCCAAAAATGACAACGAAACTGCGATTAGACCTTCTTTGGCCTCAATACACACAATAGCCTATAATGACAATGTGAACTCAGACACAACTTCCTCTAACTCCCAGTACCAATATCGTAGAGACACGAAACAAAAACCTCTATGTAGGTCTCACTCAGGACTACCACTGGACTAAAGTATTGGACACCTAGGACTAGCACCTGCCAAAAGGCGGACCCGACCAATGCTGCTTGCAGCTTTAATTATTATTATTCTCCTTCCGCACCGTCGCGCACTACTTCGCCCCCCTTAACATGCTTCAAAACTCACCAAATTTTTTCCACACATTGGAAAAAGAGTCCAGACCACATAATCAAAAAACCTAACCCAAAAAATCACAATTGCGCTCTAGCGCCCCCTAGGAAGACAACCTACGATAACTCCCACTAGGAAGGTCGTAGAGACATGAAACAAAAACCAGTATGTAGGTCTCACTTAGACCTACAATTCATAATTTCACATCTTCGGGCAAAAACCAACAGGAAATTGGCAATTTCCCATTTTACACCAAAATTTACTAAAAACACTCCTTTTTACGTCTTTGACCTCTAATTTGACCCACTTAAAATACTTCAAAACTCACCAAACTTCTCACACACATTGGGACAGTTGGGATTTAAGATCTACAAAAATAACCGAACCCCAAAACTCAAAATTGTGCTCTACATAATTTTTGGAAAAAACAGACAAAAAACTGCTCCTCAGAGGAAAACTCTGACAAAACTGCTTGTAACTTCCGGTAGGAACGTCGTAGAGACATGAAAAAAATACCTCTATGTAGGTCTTGTCTAGACCTACATTTCATAGATTGACATCCTTCAGCGAAAATCAACAGGAAGTTTGTAATCTCCATTTCAAAACAACATTTTTGTACCAAACGGTCACCAAACATCAAACATTATCTCCTCTGAGCGCGTTTGGCGTTTCGGCTTCAAACTGCTACAGGAGAGAGATTGAACCCTTCTGATTAAAAGATGCGTACGGATTTTTATTTAGTGCTACCGTTTTGATTTTACGAGCCTTCAAAGACCCGCAGCACTAAAGTTGCTACGGTGCCAAAAATGACAACGAAACTGCGATTAGACCTACTTTGGCCTCAATACACACAATAGCCTATAATGACAATGTGAACTCAGACACAACTTCCTCTAACTCCCAGTACCAATATCGTAGAGACACGAAACAAAAACCTCTATGTAGGTCTCACTCAGGACTACCACTGGACTAAAATATTGGACACCTAGGACTAGCACCGGCCAAAAGGCGGACCCGACCAATGCTGCTTGCAGCTTTAATTCTTTATTAGGGTCCGCACAGGACCTTTTCAAAAGGAATCCCAAAGGGAGTCCTTTTGCAATGGGACGAAAGGACCCTATTGAAATTGTAATGTTTTATTATTCTTTGTTTCTTCTTCCGCAGCTTTGCGCACTACTACGCCCCCCTTAACATGCTTCAAAACTCACCAAATTTTTTACACAAATCCAAAAAGTGTGCCAGCAGACTTTAGTCAAAAAACCAAACCCAAAAAAATACACTTGCTCTCTAGCGCCCCCTAAGTAGAAAACTGCCTATAACTCCCACTAGGAAGGTCGTAGAGACATGAAACCAAAACCTGTATGTAGGTCTCAGTTAGACCTACAATTCATAATTTCACTTCTTCGGGCGAAAACCAACAGGAAGTTGGCAATTTCCCCTTCAAGACAAAAAATGACGAAAATCACTCATTTTTGATTTTTGACCTCTAATTTGACCCCCTTAAAATACTTCAAAACTCACCAAAATTCGCACACACATCGGGACTGGTGGAAACTGTGATCTAAAAAAAAAACCAAATCCCAAAACTCAAAATTGTGCTCTACATAATTTTTGGAAAAAAAAGAGAAAAAACTGCTCCTCAGAGGAAAAATCGGACAAAACTGCTTGTAACTTCCGGTAGGAACGTCGTAGAGACATGAAAAAAATACCTCTACGTAGGTCTCATTTAGACCTACATTTCATACATTGACACCCTTCAGCAAAAATCTACAGGAAGTTTGTTATCTCCATTTCAAAACAACATTTTTGTACCAAACGGTCACCAAACATCAAACATTATCTCCTCTGAGCGCGTTTGTCGTTTCGGCTTCAAACTGCTACAGGAGAGAGATTGAACCCTTCAGATTAAAAGATGCGTACGGATTTTTATTTAGTGCTACCGTTTTGATTTTACAAGCCTTCAAAGACCCGCAGCACTGATGCTGCTACGGTGCCAAAAATGACAACGAAACTGCGATTAGACCTTCTTTGGCCTCAATACACACAATAGCCTATAATGACAATGTGAAATGGATCCGCTGCTGTGATTTTACGCACCTTCAAAGAAAACAACCACTGTGCCGCAGCACCTAGGAAAAAAACACAGACACAACTTCCTCTAACTCCCAGTACCAATATCGTAGAGACACGAAACAAAAACCTCTATGTAGGTCTCACTCAGGACTACCACTGGACTAAAGTATTGGACACCTAGGACTAGCACCTGCCAGAAGGCGGACCCGACCAATGCTGCTTGCAGCTTTAATTATGAATGTTACTACATGACATATATACTTACATCATGTATATATTACATGTTATTATGAATGTTACTACATGACATATATACTTACATCATGTATATATTACATGTTATTATGAATGGTACTACATGACATATATACTTACATCATGTATATATGACATGTTATTATGAATGTTACTACATGACCTATATACTTACATCATGTATATATTACATGTTATTATGAATGTTACTACATGACATATATACTTACATCATGTATATATGACATGTTATTATGAATGTTACTACATGACATATATACTTACATCATGTATATGTTATTATGAATGTTACTACATGACATATATACTTACATCATGTATATGTTATTATGAATGTTACTACATGACATATATACTTACATCATGTATATATTACATGTTATTATGAATGTTACTACATGACATATGTACTTACATCATGTATATATTACATGTTATTATGAATGTTACTACATGACATATATACTTACATCATGTATATATGACATGTTATTATGAATGTTACTACATGACATATATACTTACATCATGTATATATTACATGTTATTATGAATGTTACTACATGACATGTATACTTACATCATGTATATATGACATGTTATTATGAATGTTACTACATGACATATATACTTACATCATGTATATATGGCATGTTATTATGAATGTTACTACATGACATATATACTTACATCATGTATATATTACATGTTATTATGAATGTTACTACATGACATATACTTACATCATGTATATATTACATGTTATTATGAATGTTACTACATGACATATATACTTACATCATGTATATATGACATGTTATTATGAATGTTACTACATGACATATATACTTACATCATGTATATATGACATGTTATTATGAATGTTACTACATGACATATATACTTACATCATGTATATATGACATGTTATTATGAATGTTACTACATGACATATATACTTACATCATGTATATATGACATGTTATTATGAATGTTACTACATGACATATACTTACATCATGTATATATTACATGTTATTATGAATGTTACTACATGACATATATACTTACATCATGTATATATTACATGTTATTATGAATGTTACTACATGACATATATACTTACATCATGTATATATTACATGTTATTATGAATGTTACTACATGACATATATACTTACATCATGTATATATTACATGTTATTATGAATGTTACTACATGACATATATACTTAGATCATGTATATATTACATGTTATTATGAATGTTACTACATGACATATATACTTACATCATGTATATATTACATGTTATTATGAATGTTACTACACGACATATATACTTACATCATGTATATGTTATTATGAATGTTACTACATGACATATATACTTACATCATGTATATGTTATTATGAATGTTACTACATGACATATATACTTACATCATGTATATGTTATTATGAATGTTACTACATGACATATATACTTACATCATGTATATATGACATGTTATTATGAATGTTACTACATGACATATATACTTACATCATGTATATATGACATGTTATTATGAATGTTACTACATGACATATATACTTACATCATGTATATGTTATTATGAATGTTACTACATGACATATATACTTACATCATGTATATGTTATTATGAATGTTACTACATGACATATATACTTACATCATGTATATATTACATGTTATTATGAATGTTACTACATGACATATATACTTACATCATGTATATATTACATGTTATTATGAATGTTACTACATGACATATATACTTACATCATGTATATGTTATTATGAATGTTACTACATGACATATATACTTACATCATGTATATATTACATGTTATTATGAATGTTACTACATGACATATATACTTACATCATGTATATATTACATGTTATTATGAATGTTACTACATGACATATATACTTACATCATGTATATATGACATGTTATTATGAATGTTACTACATGACATATATACTTACATCATGTATATATTACATGTTATTATAAATGTTACTACATGACATATATACTTACATCATGTATATATGACATGTTATTATGAATGTTACTACATGACATATATACTTACATCATGTATATGTTATTATGAATGTTACTACATGACATATATACTTACATCATGTATATGTTATTATGAATGTTACTACATGACATATATACTTACATCATGTATATATTACATGTTATTATGAATGTTACTACATGACATATATACTTACATCATGTATATATTACATGTTATTATGAATGTTACTACATGACATATATACTTACATCATGTATATGTTATTATGAATGTTACTACATGACATATATACTTACATCATGTATATATTACATGTTATTATGAATGTTACTACATGACATATATACTTACATCATGTATATATTACATGTTATTATGAATGTTACTACATGACATATATACTTACATCATGTATATATGACATGTTATTATGAATGTTACTACATGACATATATACTTACATCATGTATATATTACATGTTATTATAAATGTTACTACATGACATATATACTTACATCATGTATATATGACATGTTATTATGAATGTTACTACATGACATATATACTTACATCATGTATATGTTATTATGAATGTTACTACATGACATATATACTTACATCATGTATATGTTATTATGAATGTTACTACATGACATATATACTTACATCATGTATATATTACATGTTATTATGAATGTTACTACATGACATATATACTTACATCATGTATATATTACATGTTATTATGAATGTTACTACATGACATATATACTTACATCATGTATATGTTATTATGAATGTTACTACATGACATATATACTTACATCATGTATATATTACATGTTATTATGAATGTTACTACATGACATATATACTTACATCATGTATATATTACATGTTATTATGAATGTTACTACATGACATATATACTTACATCATGTATATGTTATTATGAATGTTACTACATGACATATATACTTACATCATGTATATGTTATTATGAATGTTACTACATGACATATATACTTACATCATGTATATATTACATGTTATTATGAATGTTACTACATGACATATATACTTACATCATGTATATATTACATGTTATTATGAATGTTACTACATGACATATATACTTACATCATGTATATGTTATTATGAATGTTACTACATGACATATATACTTACATCATGTATATATTACATGTTATTATGAATGTTACTACATGACATATATACTTACATCATGTATATATTACATGTTATTATGAATGTTACTACATGACATATATACTTACATCATGTATATATGACATGTTATTATGAATGTTACTACATGACATATATACTTACATCATGTATATATTACATGTTATTATAAATGTTACTACATGACATATATACTTACATCATGTATATATGACATGTTATTATGAATGTTACTACATGACATATATACTTACATCATGTATATGTTATTATGAATGTTACTACATGACATATATACTTACATCATGTATATGTTATTATGAATGTTACTACATGACATATATACTTACATCATGTATATATTACATGTTATTATGAATGTTACTACATGACATATATACTTACATCATGTATATATTACATGTTATTATGAATGTTACTACATGACATATATACTTACATCATGTATATGTTATTATGAATGTTACTACATGACATATATACTTACATCATGTATATATTACATGTTATTATGAATGTTACTACATGACATATATACTTACATCATGTATATATTACATGTTATTATGAATGTTACTACATGACATATATACTTACATCATGTATATATGACATGTTATTATGAATGTTACTACATGACATATATACTTACATCATGTATATATTACATGTTATTATAAATGTTACTACATGACATATATACTTACATGTATATATGACATGTTATTATGAATGTTACTACATGACATATATACTTACATCATGTATATGTTATTATGAATGTTACTACATGACATATATACTTACATCATGTATATGTTATTATGAATGTTACTACATGACATATATACTTACATCATGTATATATTACATATTATTATGAATGTTACTACATGACATATATACTTACATCATGTATATGTTATTATGAATGTTACTACATGACATATATACTTACATCATGTATATGTTATTATGAATGTTACTACATGACATATATACTTGGCGCACGCTCTTCATGATGAGCGTACATGTCACCATCCCAGTGCCTTTGTGATTAAAAGTGCAGCAGACGCATTAAAACCTTTTTAAGAGCTTTTAATTAGCCGCAAGCTACAATTAGACGGCCTCACTTTCCTGTTTTTAAAAGGCCTTTGAATGTGTTGATGGTGGCCACAATGACATCACCTGTCACCTGCAGGGCCGGCTCTAGGCTTTTTGTGGCCCTGAACAAGATTTACTTCCTGGCCCTAGTTCTGGCTTTCATACTACAGTAGAACCTCCATTTCAACACAAACCACACACTTCTACAGGAACCAAAAGGTCTGGAACAACAAGGTAACGTTTGCTGTGGTCTGGAACAACAAGGTAACGTTTGCTGTGGTCTGGAACAACAAGGTAACGTTTGCTGTGGTCTAGAACAACAAGGTAACGTTTGCTCTGGTCTGGAACAACAAGGTAACGTTTGCTGTGGTCTGGAACAACAAGGTAACGTTTGCTGTGGTCTGGAACAACAAGGTAACGTTTGCTGTGGTCTGGAACAACAAGGTAATGTTTGCTGTGGTCTGGAACAACAAGGTAACGTTTGCTGTGGTCTGGAACAACAAGGTAACGTTTGCTGTGGTCTAGAACAACATGGTAACGTTTGCTGTGGTCTGGAACAACAAGGTAACGTTTGCTGTGGTCTAAAACAACAAGGTAACGTTTGCTGTGGTCTGGAACAACAAGGTAATGTTTGCTGTGGTCTGGAACAACAAGGTAACGTTTGCTGTGGTCTGGAACAACAAGGTAACGTTTGCTGTGGTCTAGAACAACAAGGTAACGTTTGCTGTGGTCTGGAACAACAAGGTGACGTTTGCTGTGGTCTAGAACAACAAGGTAACGTTTGCTGTGGTCTGGAACAACAAGGTAACGTTTGCTGTGGTCTGGAACAACAAGGTAACGTTTGCTGTGGTTTGGAACAACAAGGTAATGTTCGCTGTGGTCTGGAACAACAAGGTAATGTTTGCTGTGGTTTAGAACAACAAGGTAATGTTTGCTGTGGTCTGGAACAACAAGGTGACGTTTGCTGTGGTCTAGAACAACAAGGTAACGTTTGCTGTGGTCTGGAACAACAAGGTAACGTTTGCTGTGGTCTAGAACAACAAGGTAACGTTTGCTGTGGTCTGGAACAACAAGGTAACGTTTGCTGTGGTCTGGAACAACAAGGTAATGTTTGCTGTGGTCTACAACAACAAGGTAATGTTTGCTGTGGTCTAGAACAACAAGGTAATGTTTGCTGTGGTCTGGAACAACAAGGTAACATTTGCTGTGATCTGGAACAACAAGGTAATGTTTGCTGCTGTTTGGAACAACAAGGTAACATTTGCTGTGGTCTGGAACAACAAGGTAACGTTTGCTGTGGTCTGGAACAACAAGGTAACGTTTGCTGTGGTCTGGAACAACAAGGTAACGTTTGCTGTGGTCTGGAACAACAAGGTAACGTTTGCTGTGGTCTAGAACAACAAGGTAACGTTTGCTGTGGTCTGGAACAACAAGGTAACGTTTGCTGTGGTCTACAACAACAAGGTAACGTTTGCTGTGGTCTAGAACAACAAGGTAATGTTTGCTGTGGTCTGGAACAACAAGGTAACATTTGCTGTGGTCTGGAACAACAAGGTAATGTTTGCTGCTGTTTGGAACAACAAGGTAACGTTTGCTGTGGTCTGAGACAACAAGGTAATGTTTGCTGTGGTCTAGAACAACAAGGGAATGTTTGCTGTGGTCTAGAACAACAAGGGAATGTTTGCTGTGGTCTGGAACTACAAGGTAAAGTTTGATGTGGTCTGGAACAACATGGTAACGTTTTGCTGTGGTCTGGAACAACAAGGTAACGTTTGCTGTGGTCTGGAACAACAAGGTAACGTTTGCTGTGGTTTGGAACAACAAGGTAATGTTTGCTGTGGTTTGGAACAACAAGGTAATGTTTGCTGTGGTCTGGAACAACAAGGTAACGTTTGCTGTGGTCTAGAACAACAAGGTAATGTTTGCTGTGGTCTGGAACAACAAGGTAACGTTTGCTGTGGTCTAGAACAACAAGGTAACGTTTGCTGTGGTCTGGAACAACATGGTAACGTTTGCTGTGGTCTGGAACAACATGGCACACAAACAACTATGAGAAATGCAGCCAATATTATGTACAGACAATGTTTCATGAGACAAGCAAATATAAATTAACATAAGTAAAGGAAATTAAATGAGCTCAAATATAGCTACAAACGAGGCATAGTGATACAATATGTACATACAGCTAGCCTAAATAGCTTGCAGTCATGCACTGACCATACATGCCTGATTAGCACACCACACAAGTCAATAACATCAACACAGCTCACCTTTGTGCATTCACGCACAGCATAAAAGGTTTGGTGGACAAAATGAGACAAAGGAGTGGCATAAAACACGTCTTTCTGTGGCAGCGTCAGAGAAAGTTGTACATGTAAACAAACAGGCCACACAACTACGGTGAGTTCAAGGACCGTCGAAATTAGTAGGACAAAACTGCGCTGGTCAAATACTGTCATCAGTGTAAGAATGTAATGTAAACAGAGGACTTTAAAACGCAGGAAGGTGTGTGTCAAATTTGTCCTCCTACACAAACCAAATTAAAACAAAAAATATATCCCCCCCCCCCCCCATCTGTTTCCATTTTAATTTATTTTTAAAAGAGCTCTAGAGTGGCGCTAAGTTGCGGGTTGACGACCGCCGGTTTATTTGACTGGAGAGCTAGCTTGCGCAGCTAGTGGGTCCATGACCATGACTTCTGTTTTGTTTGATCAGCCGTTTTACTGCCTTGTTACAAACACCGCTTGGAAACAATTAAGGTATGTAAATAAATATTTCTGTGTAAATAAGTCACTTCACAATGTATATATATCTGCGGTACGGTTAATATATGGACAATGTTATTGTGAAATGTAGTGGGTGTGGCTTATATAATAGTGGTGTGCTCTTACATAGGCAAGAACATTTGGTATGGGAGCAACCAACCTTTTTAGGCAGTTTGTCTGGTAGAGTTGATTGAATTGCAAAGTTGGTGGCCACTCCACTCTCGGTGACATCTTCAGTGGAAAGAAATGGTGTGACGACATCAGACTTGGCCATCAGAGGGGACAGCAAGGGGATCTGAGGAGGAGGAACATGTTGATGGCTTGCACAACAAACATCTTGACTTGACTGTTGCCACGCCGCATGTTTGTCACGGTCACCTCAAAACTGGACGAGGGCCAGTCCAGCAGGAAGTATGTAAATAAACATTTATACAATATTTCTCTGTAAAGAAGTCATTTCACAATGAAAATATCTGCAGCTTATATGGAAAATATATGGCTTTTTTTTAATTTTGCCTAAAATTTAGTGGGTGTGGCCTATATGGAAAAAAGGGGTGGCACTTTTACAAACTCCTCCTAGGGACTTTGACCAAATGAGTCACAGTTAATATTACAGATATTACACATATAGGCCATGATAATTTGCGTATAAATTTCTCATACGCCATAAGATGTGGGCGTCGCATGGCGCCAAACTTTGCTCCCATTGTCTTTGGCCATTTTTTGGGGTAAAAAAGGGTTGTACTTTAACAAACTCCTCCTAGGGACTTTGACCAAATGAGTCGGGGGTAAAATGACAGATATTACACATATAGGTGATGATAAATTGTGTATACATTTTTCCTACTTCATAAAATGTGGGCGTGGCATGGCGCCAAACTTTGCTCCCATGCTTTTTGGCCATTTTTTGGGGTAAAAAAGGTTTGTACTTTAACAAACTCCTCCTAGGGACTTTGACCAAATGAGTCACAGTTAAAGTGACAGATATTACACATATAGGTGATGATAAATTGCAAACAAATTTTTCCAAAGCCATAAGATGTGGGCGTGGCATGGCACCAAACTTTGCTCCGATGGTTTTTGGCTATTTTTTGGGGGAAAAATGGGGTCGTACTTTAACAACCTCCTCCTAGGGACTTTGACCAAATGAGTCACAGTTATTATTAAAGATATTACACATATAAGCAATGATAAATTGCGTATAAACTTATCATACACCATAAGATGTGGGCGTGGCATGGCGCCAATCTTTGCTCCAATGGTTTTTGGCCATTTTTTGGGGAAAAAAATGGGGTTGTACTTTAACAAACTCCTCCTAGGGACTTTGACCAAATGAGTCACAGTTAAAATGACAGATATTACACATATAGGTGATGATAAATTGCAAACTAATTTTTCCAACGCCATAAGATGTGGGCGTGGCATGGCGCCAAACTTTGCTCCCATGCTTTTTGGCCATTTTTGGGGTAAAAAAGGTTTGTACTTTAACAAACTCCTCCTAGGGACTTTGACCAAATGAGTCACAGTTAATATTAAAGATATTACACATATAGGCAATGATAATTTGCGTATAAATTTCTCATACGCCATAAGATGTGGGCGTGGCATGGCACCAAACTTTGCTCCGATGGTTTTTGGCCATTTTGGGGGGAAAAATTGGGTTGTACTTTAACAAACTCCTCCTAGGGACTTTGACCAAATGATTCACAGTTAAAATGATAGATATTACACATATAGGCCATGATAAATTGCAAACTAATTTTTCCAACGCCACAAGATGTGGGCGTGGCATGGCACCAAACTTTGCTCCGATGGTTTTTGGCTATTTTTGGGGGGGAAAGGGGGGTTGTACTTTAACAAACTCCTCCTAGGGACTTTGACCAAATGAGTCACAGTTAATATTAAAGATATTACACATATAGGCGATGATAAATTGCGTATAAACTTATCATACACCATAAGATGTGGGCGTGGCATGGCGCCAAACTTTTCTCCCATGCTTTTTGGCCATTTTTTTGGGGGAAAAAGGGTTGTACTTTAACAAACTCCTCCTAGGGACTTTGACCAAATGAGTCGGGGGTAAAATGACAAATATTACACATATAGGCCACGATAAATTGTGTATAAATTTTTCCTACTTCATAAAATGTGGGCGTGGCATGGCGGCAAACTTTGCTCCCATGCTTTTTGGCCATTTTATGGGGGAAAAAAGGGTTTGTACTTTAACAAACTCTTCTTAGGGACTTTGACCAAATGAGTCGGAGGTAAAATAAGAGATGTGTGCAGATGCTCTGACACAAGACCAAAAAAAAAAGTGCATCAGTTCAGTATCTGTGTAGATTGTGGTTGGGGTGCGAGTCTCTTAGTCTGGTGGCTGTCCTGATGAGGTACCTGTGATGTGGCCAACATCATTCCAACTCCGAGGCATCAACTGGCGTGTTTTGTGACGGGACTTGAAACATCATTCCAAGTCTGAGGCATCAACTGCCGTGTTTTGTGACGGGACTTGAAACATCATTCCAAGTCCGAGGCATCAACTGGCGTGTTTTGTGACGGGACTTGAAACATCATTCCAAGTCCGAGGCATCAACTGCCTTGTTTTGTGACGGGACTTGAAACATCATTCCAAGTCTGAGGCATCAACTGCCGTGTTTTGTGACGGGACTTGAAACATCATTCCAAGTCCGAGGCATCAACTGCCTTGTTTTGTGACGGGACTTGAAACATCATTCCAAGTCCGAGGCATCAACTGCCTTGTTTTGTGACGGGACTTGAAACATCATTCCAAGTCTGAGGCATCAACTGCCTTGTTTTGTGACGGGACTTGAAACATCATTCCAAGTCCGAGGCATCAACTGGCGTGTTTTGTGACGGGACTTGAAACATCATTCCAAGTCCGAGGCATCAACTGGCGTGTTTTGTGACGGGACTTGAAACATCATTCCAAGTCCGAGGCATCAACTGCCTTGTTTTGTGACGGGACTTGAAACATCATTCCAAGTCCGAGGCATCAACTGCCTTGTTTTGTGACGGGACTTGAAACATCATTCCAAGTCCGAGGCATCAACTGCCTTGTTTTGTGACGGGACTTGAAACATCATTCCAAGTCTGAGGCATCAACTGCCTTGTTTTGTGACGGGACTTGAAACATCATTCCAAGTCCGAGGCATCAACTGGCGTGTTTTGTGACGGGACTTGAAACATCATTCCAAGTCCGAGGCATCAACTGGCGTGTTTTGTGACGGGACTTGAAACATCATTCCAAGTCCGAGGCATCAACTGGCGTGTTTTGTGACGGGACTTGAAACATCATTCCAAGTCCGAGGCATCAACTGCCTTGTTTTGTGACGGGACTTGAAACATCATTCCAAGTCCGAGGCATCAACTGCCGTGTTTTGTGACGGGACTTGAAACATCATTCCAAGTCCGAGGCATCAACTGCCTTGTTTTGTGACGGGACTTGAAACATCATTCCAAGTCCGAGGCATCAACTGGCGTGTTTTGTGACGGGACTTGAAACATCATTCCAAGTCCGAGGCATCAACTGGCGTGTTTTGTGACGGGACTTGAAACATCATTCCAAGTCCGAGGCATCAACTGGCGTGTTTTGTGACGGGACTTGAAACATCATTCCAAGTCCGAGGCATCAACTGCCTTGTTTTGTGACGGGACTTGAAACATCATTCCAAGTCCGAGGCATCAACTGCCGTGTTTTGTGACGGGACTTGAAACATCATTCCAAGTCCGAGGCATCAACTGCCTTGTTTTGTGACGGGACTTGAAACATCATTCCAAGTCCGAGGCATCAACTGCCGTGTTTTGTGACGGGACTTGAAACATCATTCCAAGTCCGAGGCATCAACTGCCGTGTTTTGTGACGGGACTTGAAACATCATTCCAAGTCCGAGGCATCAACTGCCGTGTTTTGTGACGGGACTTGAAACATCATTCCAAGTCCGAGGCATCAACTGGCGTGTTTTGTGACGGGACTTGAAACATCATTCCAAGTCCGAGGCATCAACTGGCGTGTTTTGTGACGGGACTTGAAACATCATTCCAAGTCCGAGGCATCAACTGGCGTGTTTTGTGACGGGACTTGAAACATCATTCCAAGTCCGAGGCATCAACTGGCGTGTTTTGTGACGGGACTTGAAACATCATTCCAAGTCCGAGGCATCAACTGCCTTGTTTTGTGACGGGACTTGAAACATCATTCCAAGTCCGAGGCATCAACTGGCGTGTTTTGTGACGGGACTTGAAACATCATTCCAAGTCCGAGGCATCAACTGCCTTGTTTTGTGACGGGACTTGAAACATCATTCCAAGTCCGAGGCATCAACTGCCGTGTTTTGTGACGGGACTTGAAACATCATTCCAAGTCCGAGGCATCAACTGCCGTGTTTTGTGACGGGACTTGAAACATCATTCCAAGTCCGAGGCATCAACTGCCGTGTTTTGTGACGGGACTTGAAACATCATTCCAAGTCCGAGGCATCAACTGGCGTGTTTTGTGACGGGACTTGAAACATCATTCCAAGTCCGAGGCATCAACTGGCGTGTTTTGTGACGGGACTTGAAACATCATTCCAAGTCCGAGGCATCAACTGCCTTGTTTTGTGACGGGACTTGAAACATCATTCCAAGTCCGAGGCATCAACTGCCGTGTTTTGTGACGGGACTTGAAACATCATTCCAAGTCCGAGGCATCAACTGCCGTGTTTTGTGACGGGACTTGAAACATCATTCCAAGTCCGAGGCATCAACTGCCGTGTTTTGTGACGGGACTTGAAACATCATTCCAAGTCCGAGGCATCAACTGGCGTGTTTTGTGACGGGACTTGAAACATCATTCCAAGTCCGAGGCATCAACTGCCGTGTTTTGTGACGGGACTTGAAACATCATTCCAAGTCCGAGGCATCAACTGCCGTGTTTTGTGACGGGACTTGAAACATCATTCCAAGTCCGAGGCATCAACTGCCGTGTTTTGTGACGGGACTTGAAACATCATTCCAAGTCCGAGGCATCAACTGCCGTGTTTTGTGACGGGACTTGAAACATCATTCCAAGTCCGAGGCATCAACTGCCGTGTTTTGTGACGGGACTTGAAACATCATTCCAAGTCCGAGGCATCAACTGCCGTGTTTTGTGACGGGACTTGAAACATCATTCCAAGTCCGAGGCATCAACTGCCGTGTTTTGTGACGGGACTTGAAACATCATTCCAAGTCCGAGGCATCAACTGGCGTGTTTTGTGACGGGACTTGAAACGGAGCGAGCAAAAAGGCGGCAGCTGTGAGATCAAGCGAGACAGGAAGTACATCACAACACCTTTCCATGTGTACATTCAGCTCTCCCACAGCAAATTGTTGGCGGCGGCTGTCAGGAGACGAGCGCTTCCATTGGATCACAGGCACTAAAGCGAGCGGCGCTGAAAGGAAGAGGGTCAAGGTCACGGCGGGGTTTGTCACTAATGAGACGACGGGAGGGAAGGAAAGTTGAGTTTTTTCCAGGGCTGACAAGTCTCATCCAGACTTGTTTATTTACACCCAGCAGATGAAAGACCTCACCTTTCATTAGCGTCTTTTCACTTCCTGTCCAGGACAACTAGTGAGATGAGCGCCATTTCCATCTCTACTGATGCCGTGTAGAGGTCACGCCGTACTGCTTGGATCACTCAGGCTTTTATTTTGAAAACCCAGGCGCACTTCCTCTCCTGCACAGCTCCTGACAGGCAACATTTGAAGGAAAGTGAAACTTCAGTGAGCATCAATGGGTTAACTCTGAATGTTTGGCTTTTTCTTTGGCTTTTTCCTCTCCCATGTAAGCAAATATTAACATTGCTGTATGTATACTTTTGACCCAACACATTTCCAGTAGACACATAATAAATTCATAAAAGAAGCAAACTTCATGAATGTTTTTTGTGAGCAACAAGTATGTGCTCCAATCACTACATCACAACAACAACAAGTATGTGCTCCAATCACTACATCACAACAACAACAAGTATGTGCTCCAATCACTACATGACAACAACAAGTATGTGCTCCAATCACTACATCACAACAACAACAAGTATGTGCTCCAATCACTA
Organism: Entelurus aequoreus; assembly: GCF_033978785.1. Taxonomy (NCBI): domain Eukaryota; kingdom Metazoa; phylum Chordata; class Actinopteri; order Syngnathiformes; family Syngnathidae; genus Entelurus; species Entelurus aequoreus. The sequence continues at coordinate 39,188,303 of NC_084757.1, forward strand.
CATCACAACAACAACAAGTATGTGCTCCAATCACTACATCACAACAACAACAAGTATGTGCTCCAATCACTACATCACAACAACAACAAGTATGTGCTCCAATCACTACATCACAACAACAACAAGTATGTGCTCCAATCACTACATCACAACAACAACAAGTATGTGCTCCAATCACTACATCACAACAACAAGTATGTGCTCCAATCACTACATCACAACAACAAGTATGTGCTCCAATCACTACATCACAACAACAAGTATGTGCTCCAATCACTACATCACAACAACAACAAGTATGTGCTCCAATCACTACATCACAACAACAACAAGTATGTGCTCCAATCACTACATCACAACAACAAGTATGTGCTCCAATCACTAAATCACAACAACAACAAGTATGTGCTCCAATCACTACATCACAACAACAACAAGTATGTGCTCCAATCACTACATCACAACAACAACAAGTATGTGCTCCAATCACTACATCACTACAACAACAACAAGTATGTGCTCCAATCACTACATCACAACAACAAGTATGTGCTCCAATCACTACATCACAACAACAACAAGTATGTGCTCCAATCATTACACAACAACAACAACTATGTGCTCCAATCACTACATCACAACAACAACAAGTATGTGCTCCAATCACTACATCACAACAACAACAAGTATGTGCTCCAATCACTACATCACAACAACAACAAGTATGTGCTCCAATCACTACATCACAACAACAACAAGTATGTGCTCCAATCACTACATCACAACAACAACAAGTATGTGCTCCAATCACTACATCACAACAAGTATGTGCTCCAATCACTACATCACAACAAGTATGTGCTCCAATCACTACATCACAACAACAACAAGTATGTGCTCCAATCACTACATCACAACAACAACAAGTATGTGCTCCAATCACTACATCACAACAACAACAAGTATGTGCTCCAATCACTACATCACAACAAGTATGTGCTCCAATCACTACATCACAACAAGTATGTGCTCCAATCACTACATCACAACAACAACAAGTATGTGCTCCAATCACTACATCACAACAACAACAAGTATGTGCTCCAATCACTACATCACAACAACAACAAGTATGTGCTCCAATCACTACATCACAACAACAACAAGTATGTGCTCCAATCACTACATCACAACAACAACAAGTATGTGCTCCAATCACTACATCACAACAAGTATGTGCTCCAATCACTACATCACAACAACAACAAGTATGTGCTCCAATCACTACATCACAACAACAACAAGTATGTGCTCCAATCACTACATCAAAACAACAACAAGTATGTGCTCCAATCACTACATCACAACAACAACAAGTATGTGCTCCAATCACTACATCACAACAAGTATGTGCTCCAATCACTACATCACAACAACAACAAGTATGTGCTCCAATCACTACATCACAACAACAAGTATGTGCTCCAATCACTACATCACAACAACAAGTATGTGCTCCAATCACTACATCACAACAACAAGTATGTGCTCCAATCACTACATCACACAAAAATAAGAGTTGTAGAAAGTCAAGACAGCCATGACAGGATGTTCTTTACACGTTTGATTGAGAAGTTTATTGACATGTTAAAGAATCCATGTAAGGCTTTAAGAAGTCAAATGGATGGCACAAAAAGCCAAAAGACTTGTTTCCATTGTGCTCCATGAAATATTCATCACATTTGATACATTCAATGATAAAAGATGTATAACCTGTAACATGTATATAAAAAATTACGTAAAAAATGTGGATAAATTATGTATATATACACACAGTATACATGTCAGCTGATTTGAAAAACAATATACACTATAACCACATATAAATATATATAAACCACATATAAATATATATAAACCACATATAAATATATATATATATACACTATAACCACATATAAATATATATAAACCACATATAAATATATATAAACCACATATAAATATATATATATACACTATAACCACATATAAATATATATAAACCACATATAAATATATATATATACACTATAACCACATATAAATATATATAAACCACATATAAATATATACACTATAACCATATATAAATATATATAAACCACATATAAATATATACACTATAACCATATATAAATATATATAAACCACATATAAATATATATAAACCACATATAAATATATACACTATAACCACATATAAATATATATAAACCACATATAAATATATACACTATAACCACATATAAATATATATACACTATAACCACATATAAATATATATAAACCACATATAAATATATATAAACCACATATAAATATATATACACTATAACCACATATAAATATATATAAACCACATATAAATATATACACTATGACCACATATAAATATATATAAACCACATATAAATATATACACTATAACCACATATAAATATATATAAACCACATATAAATATATACACTATAACCACATATAAATATATATAGGTTTCATAATACACCTCACGGTGCAACCTGGACACATCATCAGTGATTCTCCCGGGGTCATAGGGTGTTTCAGGTCTTCATCAAACACCCTCTCCCGGGCGACCCAGCCGAGGGTGGTCAGTCCCTCGACTTGTGTCCAGGTAGCGCTCCACGCCACGCGTCCCCCCTCCGATGGTCTGCCCCGGGGTTGCGCCGGTGGTGCTTGGAGGTTCCAGGCACTGTGGGGAGTGTCCGGGCCTGGGTCCTCCTCCGTCTCATCAGGGCCGTACAAGGTACTGGCCATGTGCGTTGCACCACGGGTTTCCTCAGACAGCCTATCTTGATCTTATGTGTCTTCAGGGTTTTTCGCAGCGTTATATGGGTGCTCCCTTGCGGGAGCTGCAGCTTGGGATGCTACCCCTCCCTGCCCCGGTTGCCGTCTTTCCGAGCTGTCAACTGTCTCTCCAGTTGTCACCACTCTTTCGAGGTTGTCATCCAGCCTCTTCCTGGAAGTCAATGGCGATGCCATACTGGATACACTATAACCATATATACTGTATACACTATAACCACATACAAATATATATACACTATAACCACATACAAATATATATACACTACAACCACATACAAATATATATACACTATAACCACATATAAATATGTATAGACCACATATGAATATATATATAGACTATAACCACATATAAATATATATAAACCACATGTAAATATATATAGATTATAACCACATATAAATATATATAGACTATAACCACATATAAATATATACAGACTATAACCACATAAAAATATATATACACTATAACCACATAAATATATATAAACCACATATAAATATATACACTATAATCATCTAAATATATATAAATCACATATAAATATATACACACTATAACCACATATAAATATATATAAACCACATATAAATATATACACTATAACCATCTAAATATATATAAATCACATATAAATATATATACACTATAACCACACATAAATATATACAGACTATAACCACATATAAATATATATAGACTATAACCACATATAAATATATATATATAAACCACATATAAATATATATAGACTATAACCACATATAAATATATATAAACCACATATAATTATATATAGACTATAACCACATTTAAATATATATAAATCACATAAATATTATTTATATGTGGTTTATATATATTTACATGTGGTTTTAGTGTATATAAATTTAATATATATACACTATAACCACATGTAAATATATATAAACCACATATAAATATATATACACTATAACCACATATAAACAAATATACACTATAACCATCTAAATATATAAATCACATATAAATATATATACACTATAACCACATATAAATATATACAGACTATAACCACATATAAATATATATAGACTATAACCACATATAAATATATATATAAACCACATATAAATATATATAGACTATAACCACATATAAATATATATAAACCACATATTATTATATATAGACTATAACCACATTTAAATATATATAAATCACATAAATATTATTTATATGTGGTTTATATATATTTACATGTGGTTTTAGTGTATATATATTTAATATATATACACTATAACCACATATAAATATATATAAACCACATATAAATATATATACACTATAACCACATATAAACAAATATACACTATAACCACATATAAATATACATAAACCACATATAAATATATATAAACCACATATAAATATATATAGACTATAAATATAACCACATACAAATATATATATATACACTATAACGAAATATAAATATATATAAACCACATATAAATATATATATATATATACACTATAACCACATATATATATATATATATATATATATATATATATATATATATATATATATATATATATATATATATATATATATATATATATATATATATATATATATATATATATATATATATATATATATATATATATATAGACTACAACCAAATATAAATATAAATAAAGCAGATATAAGTATATATAGACTATAACCACATATAAATATATATAAAGCACATATAAATATATATAGATTATAACCACATGTAAATATATATAAAACAGATATAAATACATATAGACTATAACCAAATATAAATATATATAAAGCAGATATAAATATATATAGATAGAACTTCATCCAGGTCCCATGAACAATATCAAAACAAATGTAGCTGAGTTGCATATGAAGGATGTTCAACAGCACCATCTTGTGGATACTTCTGGTATTACCCTGATGACGACTCCCACTGGCCCTGAGCAAGATGGACACTTCCCAATCAAGCTCAACTACATCAGCCATCAACTGTCAATCATTCAAAGATATGTTCAGACTGTCAATCACTCAAAGATATGTTCAGACTGTCAATCATTCAAATATATGTTCAGACTGTCAATCATTCAAAGGTGATATGTTCAGACTGTCAATCATTCAAAGGTGATATGTTCAGACTGTCAATCATTCAAAGGTGATGTGTTCAGACTGTCAATCATTCAAAGGTGATGTGTTCAGACTGTCAATCATTCTAAGGTGATATGTTCAGACTGTCAATCATTCAAAGGTGATATGTTCAGACTGTCAATCATTCAAAGGTGATGTGTTCAGACTGTCAATCATTCAAAGGTGATATGTTCAGACTGTCAATCATTCAAAGGTGATATGTTCAGACTGTCAATCATTCAAATGTGATATGTTCAGACTGTCAATCATTCAAAGGTGATATGTTCAGACTGTCAATCATTCAAAGGTGATATGTTCAGACTGTCAATCATTCAAAGTTGATATGTTCAGACTGTCAATCATTCAAAGGTGATATGTTCAGACTGTCAATCATTCAAAGTTGATATGTTCAGACTGTCAATCATTCAAAGTTGATATGTTCAGACTGTCAATCATTCAAAGGTGATATGTTCAGACTGTCAATCATTCAAAGTTGATATGTTCAGACTGTCAATCATTCAAAGGTGATATGTTCAGACTGTCAATCATTCAAAGGTGATGTGTTCAGACTGTCAATCATTCAAAGTTGATATGTTCAGACTGTCAATCATTCAAAGGTGATATGTTCAGACTGTCAATCATTCAAAGGTGATATGTTCAGACTGTCAATCATTCAAAGGTGATATGTTCAGACTGTCAATCATTCAAAGGTGATGTGTTCAGACTGTCAATCATTCAAAGGTGATATGTTCAGACTGTCAATCATTCAAAGGTGATGTGTTCAGACTGTCAATCATTCAAAGGTGATGTGTTCAGACTGTCAATCATTCAAAGGTGATATGTTCAGACTGTCAATCATTCAAAGGTGATATGTTCAGACTGTCAATCACTCAAAGTTGATATGTTCAGACTGTCAATCATTCAAAGGTGATATGTTCAGACTGTCAATCATTCAAAGGTGATATGTTCAGACTGTGTCAATCATTCAAAGGTGATATGTTCAGACTGTCAATCACTCAAAGTTGATATGGGACTTAAAGGCCATGTTTTGTCAAAGTTGAATGAAGTTAAGCAGCTACTGAGCAACTCAAAGTTGGACTTTCTAGCAATCAATGAAACTTCCCAGTCACATGATCAGTGTTCCTGTTACACATGATCAATGTTCCTGTTACACATGATCAATGTTCTGTCAATCAATGTTCCTGATACGCATGTCACATGATCAATGTTCCTGTTACACATGATCAATGTTCCTGTTACAAATGATCAATGTTCCTGTTACACATGATCAATGTTCCTGTTACACATGATCAATGTTCCTGTTACACATGATCAATGTTCTGTCAATCAATGTTCCTGATACACATGTCACATGATCAATGTTCCTGTTACACATGATCAATGTTCCTGTTACGCATGATCAATGTTCCTGTTACACATGATCAATGTTCTGTCAATCAATGTTCCTGATACACATGTCACATGATCAATGTTCCTGTTACACATGATCAATGTTCCTGTTACACATGATCAATGTTCCTGTTACACATGATCAATGTTCCTGTTACACACGATCAATGTTCCTGTTACACATGATCAATGTTCCTGTTACACATGATCAATGTTCTGTCAATCAATGTTCCTGTTACACATGTCACATGATCAATGTTCCTGTTACACATGATCAATGTTCCTGTTACACATGTCACATCATCAATGTTCCTGTTACACATGTCACATGATCAATGTTCCTGTTACACATGTCACATGATCAATGTTCCTGTTACACATGTCACATCATCAATGTTCCTGTTACACATGATCAATGTTCCTGTTACACATGTCACATCATCAATGTTCCTGTTACACATGTCACATGCTCAATGTTCCTGTTACACATGATCAATGTTCCTGTTACACATGTCACATCATCAATGTTCCTGTTACACATGTCACATGCTCAATGTTCCTGTTACACATGATCAATGTTCCTGTTACACATGTCACATGATCCTGTTACACATGTCACATGCTCAATGTTCCTGTTACACATGTCATATCATCAATGTTACACAGACTAGACGTATAAGATTTCATGGGATTTAGCGATTAGGAGTGACAGATTGTTTGGTAAACGTATAGCATGTTCTATATGTTATAGTTATTTAAATGACTCTTACCATAATATGTTACGTTAACATAGCAGTTGGTTATTTATGCCTCATATAACGTACACTTATTCAGCCTGTTGTTCACTATTCTTTAGACATTTTAAATTGCCTTTCAAATGTCTATTCTTGGGGCTTTAATCAAATACATTTCCCCAAATAATGCCACTTATACTCCAGTGCGACTTATATATGGTTTTTTTCCTTCTTTATTATGCATTTTCGGCTGGTGCGACTTATACTCCGGAGCAATTTATACTCCGAAAAATACGGTATGTGATGATATCTTGGGGACATTTGCCTTCTATAAAGTGGGCGAGTGATTCAACGTCATTCAGAGAAAACATTTATGCACTAACTCATCTTTTTGCTTTGCTCTATTCACCGCTGCACTATTATTGATCAACATGTCAGTTATTTAAGTACTTCTTTATATTTGTAGTTCATCGCTGATATTCATTCTTTACATTGAAGAGCACACAGTCCAATTCCTTGGTAAACGTATTCTGAAATAGAAGATTAAACACCAATACTTCCACTAATAATGTTTGTATGCCACAACATCTGTCTTTCATGGGATAAATAAAGGTTTATCATACCCTAATTGATTGCAAATGTGTCCTGCTGAGTGTTAATTAACCCTGCAAGCCAGCTTGTGCTTTTGATTGGACATTATTTCCATAATAAAGTGTAATGTTCATACAACACCTAACATGTTGGACATTATTTCCATAATAACGTGTAATGTTCATACAACACCTACATTATTTCGATAATAAAGTGTAATGTTCATACATTGGCAGTGAGTAATATATAAAATATTTCAAATATGAATGTTACAATACCATGCGGCGCAGAGTGGGGCGGCCATCTTGTTTGAGGTTACAGGAACTACTTCCGGTCAGACGCCATCTTTGTTGAGGTCAGCGACGTATCTGTGCAGGTAAGTTCATCATTTTACTTTGCAGTTTTTAAACTTGTTTACCATTTCAAATGTTAAAAATGTCCGAAAAAAGAAAGAAAAGGCAGATATTTAATGCTGTTATTGTGGAAGCTTCTAAGATAATTGTCTACGTCAGAAATCGCGGATTTATTTAAAATGTTACGTTGATAGGACATTAACGTGTGTGTATTTCAGGGTCGCTGGTAATAAAATCAAACGCGCTAAAATTGCTGTGCGATTGTTTGGAGTTATCCAATGAGAAGTCATCTATACTTTACACGTTCTACCTGTGGCAAGTATTGTCATATGTGTGACTATATGAAGCGTCTCACAGGCAGGTTCGTGACAAGAACATGAGAAAGTGGCTAGTTCTCCTATTTTACAGCCGCACGTGAAGGCATCGCCCCGCCCTGCCTGAGGTCGGCGTTTGACGTCATGCAGCGGTTCGTCTCAGCTCTGCACTCAGTCAATCAACTGTCAAACTTCTGCATCTCTGCCACATTTTCACATCTTCTTCCCGCGGACGCGACATCTTCGCCGACATCCTGCTTCCGCTCTCACTAAAGGTACTTTACAGGCTTTGTTGGAACATGAATGACATTGATTAGTTCCTCGTTCAAACAAGAGTGGCGCTGAAATGGACTCAGGTGCTTGTGTCCATGTTTCGTTGGATCGGAATAAAAGTGCGCCGTTGAAAAGTTAAGTTTGAAGGTTTGGACCAATTAGTGGAATCGTTTGGATCATTAATGAGCTGCACAGGTGAGCTGCACAGGTGTATAACATCTATCCAGCTGCAGGAGTCATCAGGTAATGCTAACGCTAGCTGTTAAAGCAAAAGTACATTTAAAGTAGTCCACGTCGATTAAACTCTGCCAACATGTAAATGAAAGCTTGAAAAAAGCGCGTAATGTTGTAATGTTGGCGTTTTAGCGACGAGTTTGCTGTCTGACCAACTAAAAGCAAAGTATGTACTAGCATAGCTAGCAGGAAGCTAGCTACTGATTTTATGCTAATGTCACCAGCACGGATTTGAAATATATATTTCCTGAGCTCCATGCTAATATTTCCATGCTAATAATTCCATGCTAATATTTCCTCGCAGCACATTTACATCAATTAGAAGTTAGCATGAAGCTAAGCTGATGCGCGCTAGCTAAACTGCGGGTGGGCGTGGCTTCGAACTCACGTGTTGGCAGGAGCGGCTTCGAAGTCACATGTTGGCAGGAGCCCAGTTATGCTGTTGACTATAAAATCAACAAAAGTTCCCCAAAGTAATATTGACATAGTTTTGATTGAATGTGACATGTAATATTGACATAGTTTCGATTGAATGTGACATGTAATATTGACATAGTTTTGATTGAATGTGACATGTAATATTGACATAGTTTTGATTGAATGTGACATGTAATATTGACATAGTTTTGATTGAATGTGACATGTAATATTGACATAGTTTTGATTGAATGTGACATGTAATATTGACATACTTTTGATTGAATGTGACATGTAATATGGACATAGTTTTGATTGAATGTGACATGTAATATGGACATAGTTTTGATTGAATGTGACATGTAATATTGACATAGTTTTGATTGAATGTGACAAGTAATATTGACATAGTTTTGATTGAATGTGACATGTAATATTGAGATAGTTTTGATTGAATGTGACAAGTAATATTGACGTAGTTTTGATTGAATGCCAACGGAGGGTGTGTTCTAACTATGGTGGGATCACACTCCTCAGCCTTCCCGGTAAGGTCTATTCGGGTGTGCTGGAGAGGAGGCTACGCCGGATAGTCGAACCTCGGATTCAGGAGGAACAGTGTGGTTTTCGTCCTGGTCGTGGAACTGTGGACCAGCTCTATACTCTGGGCAGGGTCCTTGAGGGTGCATGGGAGTTTGCCCAACCAGTCTACATGTGTTTTGTGGACTTGGAGAAGGCATTCGAACGTGTCCCTCGGGAAGTCCTGTGGGGAGTGCTCAGAGAGTATGGGGTATCGGACTGTCTGATTGTGGCGGTCCGCTCCCTGTATGATCAGTGCCAGAGTTTGGTCCGCATTGCCGGCAGTAAGTCGGACACGTTTCCAGTGAGGGTTGGACTCCGCCAAGGCTGCCCTTTGTCACCCATTCTGTTCTGAACTTTTATGGACAGAATTTCTAGGCGCAGTCAAGGCGTTGAGGGGATTCAATCAAAACTATGTCAATATTACATGTCACATTCAATCATCCATCCATCCATTTTCTTCCGCTTATCCAAGGTCGGGTAGCGGGGGCAGCAACCTAAGCAGGGAAACCCAGACTTTTCTCTCCCCAGCCACTTCGTCCACCTCTTCCCGGGGGATCCCGAGGCGTTCCCAGGCCAGCCGGGAGACATAGTCTTCCCAACGTGTCCTGGGTCTTCCCCGTGGCCTCCTACCGGTCGGATGTGCCCTAAACACCTCCCTAGGGAGGCGTTCGGGTGGCATCCTGACCAGATGCCCGAACCACCTCAACTGGCTCCTCTCGATGTGGAGGAGCAGCGGCTTTACTTTGAGCTCCCCCCGGATGGCAGAGCTTCTCACCCTATCTCTAAGGGAGAGACCCGCCACCCGGCGGAGGAAACTCATTTCGGCCGCTTGTACCCGTGATCTTGTCCTTTCGGTCATAACCCAAAGCTCATGACCATAGGTGAGGATGGGAACGTAGATCGACCGGTAAATTGAGAGCTTTGCCTTCCGGCTCAGCTCCTTCTTCACAACAACAGATCGATACAGTGTCTGCATCACTGAAGACGCCGCACCGATCCGCCTGTCGATCTCACGATCCACTCTTCCTTCACTCGTGAACAAGACTCCAAGGTACTTGAACTCCTCCACTTGGGGCAGGGTCTCCTCCGCAACCCGGAGATGGCACTCCACCCTTTTCCGGGCGAGAACCATGGACTCGGACTTGGAGGTGCTGATTCTCATCCCAGTCACTTCACACTCAGCTGCGAACCGATCCAGCGAGAGCTGAAGATCCTGGCCAGATGAAGCCATCAGGACCACATCATCTGCAAAAAGCAGAGACCTAATCCCGCAGCCACCAAACCAGATCCCCTCAACGCCCTGAGTACGCCTAGAAATTCTGTCCATAAAAGTTCAGAACAGAATGGGTGACAAAGGGCAGCATTGGCGGAGTCCAACCCTCACTGGAAACGTGTCCGACTTACTGCCGGCAATGCGGACCAAGCTCTGACACTGATCATACAGGGAGCGGACCGCCACAATCAGACAGTGACAAGTAATATTGACAGTTTTGATTGAATGTGACAAGTAATATTGACATAGTTTTGATTGAATGTGACATGTAATATTGACATAGTTTTGATTGAATGTGACAAGTAATATTGACATAGTTTTGATTGAATGTGACATGTAATATTGACATAGTTTTGATTGAATGTGACAAGTAATATTGACATAGTTTTGATTGAATGTGACATGTAATATTGACATAGTTTTGATTGAATGTGACAAGTAATATTGACATAGTTTTGATTGAATGTGACAAGTAATATTGACATAGTTTTGATTGAATGTGACATGTAATATTGACATAGTTTTGATTGAATGTGACAAGTAATATTGACATAGTTTTGATTGAATGTGACAAGTAATATTGACATAGTTTTGATTGAATGTGACATGTAGTATTGACATAGTTTTGATTGAATGTGACAGGTAATATTGACATAGTTTTGATTGAATGTGACAAGTAATATTGACATAGTTTTGATTGAATGTGACAAGTAATATTGACACAGTTTTGATTGAATGTGACAAGTAATATTGACATAGTTTTGATTGAATGTGACAAGTAATATTGACATAGTTTTGATTGAATGTGACATGTAATATTGACAATAATTTTGATTGAATGTGACAAGTAATATTGACATAGTTTTGATTGATTGTGACATGTAATATTGACATAGTTTTGATTGAATGTGACATGTAATATTGACAGTTTTGATTGAATGTGACATGTAATATTGACATAGTTTTGATTGAATGTGACAAGTAATATTGACACAGTTTTGATTGACTGTGACAAGTAATATTGACATAGTTTTGATTGACTGTGACAAGTAATATTGACACAGTTTTGATTGACTGTGACATGTAATATTGACATAGTTTTGATTGAATGTGATATGTAATATTGACATAGTTTTGATTGAATGTGACATGTAATATTGACATAGTTTTGATTGAATGTGACATGTAATATTGACATAGTTTTGATTGAATGTGACATGTAATATTGACATAGTTTTGATTGAATGTGACAAGTAATATTGACATAGTTTTGATTGAATGTGACATGTAATATTGACATAGTTTCCATTGAGGTCACAGTTTTGGCTGCCCTCAGGGGCCGTTTGTAACAGCAAATATATGAATTCACCTATGCATTTGATTGTGTGTGTGCGTGTGTGTGTGTAAAAAAAAATCTGTAGATTTTACTGTAAAATATAAAGTGCTTTTTACAACATAGTACGATAAATGGAAAAAGTTCTTTTTTTTCCCCATGTATATGTGCTGCCAGTTTTTTACCGTAAAAAAATCTGGTAGTGTGTTTCCATCAACAGTAATACCCCTAAAAACAACCATAGATTTTAAGGTAAAAAAACCCCAAAAACAAAACGCCAGCTCTGTCGTCAGAATTTTACTGTAAAAAACAGTGGTACAGTTTTTTAAATTTACGGTAATATGCTGTAAAAAACACCGTAGATTTTGCATTAAAAAATGTATTTTCATTTTAACAGAGCACAAATTGATAGATGACTTTCTTTACAATAATAAATCAAGCAGATATTTAAGAATTTTTATTTTAACGAAAAAAAAATGTTTGGAAAGTGTTATTTGTTTCGTTATTAGATCATGTTAAAGTGTAAAATGTATGTACTTCAAATGGACCGAACGAATACATACAGTAAGAAAATATGTCGTTTTTTGACTCATATTATTCTAGGCTTCCGCGGGATCATGTAAAATGGTGTGGCCCCAGGCCATGAGTTTGACACCTGTGATATAAATATACCACTGGCTCGCATACGTTACCCATAGTGCTTTGAAAGAAGACATAAAAAGGTCTATATTTTTCATAATTTCAAATAAAATTGAATTTAAAATGTGTTATTCCCAAATGTACGCACATATGTCCGCACCGCTCGCACGTACACACCACGCGCTCCCAGAGTGAATCTGTGCGCCCTATTTTATTGGCCAGCTACACATCCTAAAGACAGAAAAACATATATTAGAATAATCACACAACAAAAGAAAGAAAAGAAGGAAAAATCCCCTCACAAATGGGATGAAAACCAGAATGGCCGGTTACAAAAGCTCCTCTTAGGCTTAAAAAAATGTTTTTACATGTTGATAATTAAAACATTGGGAAATGATTGTTAAAAATAATGAACCGATTCAGAATTGGAATAAAAAAGAATCACAATTTGGATGGAAATACATTTAACATGAGATATAGTAAAGGTGTGGTGAGTTTCAAGTGTGCTCAACAAGATTTTAGTTGGCAGAATAATATTAGTCAAGAAATAAAGTAACTTCAATGCTGTTAGATTGATGTTGCACTAAATTGCTTCGTTACCTATGAAACAAAGTTAAGCTTAATTTAGCATCTTAATTGTATTGGTTTCAGTACCTTTAATGTATCAAAGTGGCCCCTCGTTCTGCAACTCTTCTGTATGTGGCCCCTTCTAGAACAGCCCTACTTTAATATCTCTAAGGCGCCACTTTTGAGCGCATAGTGCTGTCCCACATTCGTAGTTGTTGTTGTTGCCTACTTAGCGCATATAAATCATCTTCCTCCCCTTCTAACACTCCGTTTAGTCCCGTTACGTAGCCAAGATGGCGAGGATTGAGGGTCCAACATCCAGCATTTGACTGTACTTCATTCAGTTCCACTCTCAAACAAAGTGAAACATTTCTCTCTACATGATTTGGTAGTGAAAGGTGTAGGTAAGAACCTCAAATGAAGATGTATTAATTATACTCAGAAATGGTTGAAATGACTTCTTGTTGATGCCACCAATCTATCTGGTCAACTGACTTGGAACATTTCATACAAAGCATGTAGTTGTGTTAAAAGGCTGTAGGTGGCAGCATTGGACATGGTTAGAAAACCTACATCTTCTCTGTCCAGAGCACATGTGCTGCTAACTTATCTAAAATAGAAATGTACAGCATGAAGGGGTCATCATTAAAATAAATGTACAGGCAGTAATTTAAACATTTTAACATGGTATAAAATCCAAAAAGTAGTCAATCACTTTCTATATTATAAATGTTAACGATCAGTTATTAGCACCCCCACCCCATTTTTTTTTGGAGGGGAAAGTCCACCCAGATGCTTCTGTGCTAAGGCTGTCTAAAATGATGAGGTGACTAGAATTCAAGTTTAACAACACCAGTAAGTCCAAATACCGGCACTGTGAAAGAAAGCCTAGCAATCTCTGAAATGGTCGCCCGTCTCTCATGCTTTTGTCCAGGGATCAAAACTTCAAGTTGGCTTGACTGGTGTGCCGAACACACACACTTTCTCCTCCCCTCTCCCTCCGGCTGGTCCTTGATGACACCATTAATAAGTAGAATTGCAAATCCATGAGGAAAGCCCTGTGTGGAAGTGAAATGTTTGAATGTCCAGGGTGAGTGGAGTGTGTGGATGTTGGAACGCTTCAAATGGGATGAGAAATGTGGCATATGCAGGTGATTGTGTAATGCCTGTTCATTGGCAATAGGGAGGAATTTCCAGGAAAACCGGGAATTTGGGGAAAGAGAAAACTTGGGTTTGATAATTCAGAAGTTTAGTGTGTTTAAATGGTTGAAAGGTCAGAATCGGGTATACATTTTGAGAATTTGGGGCATTGTAGAACTATGAATACGTCCATTCATTTAAATGGGAATTTTCTAGAAATGTTGGGGAAAACTGGGAATTTTTAAAAATATTGATACTAGCACAATTGTTCTCGATGATATGAATAGGTTGGTGTTGGAATTTTTCGAATCGGTTGAAAAATGTTGACGTAATAACGGTTTGAATATAAATTGGAAATTCAGGAAAACCGAGGAATTTGTACGGTACAAAAAGGAACATTTGCTGTCCCAACTAAGAGGAATGTTTTGAAGGTGAAATGGTCAAACACTGTTGAAAAATGTGGACTGTGAACAATTTTCAGGAAGAGGTGAAAATAGAGCTTTGCAAAACTGTGAATTCTGGGAATCCCTGGATTTGTTTTAACTTGGAAAATGGTAGTTAGATTGTCCAAGGTGAGTGGAGTGTGTGGATGTTTGTTAGATTGTCCAAGGTGAGTGGAGTGTGTGGATGTTGGTTAGATTGTACAAGGTGAGTGGAGTGTGTGGACGTTGGTTAGATTGTCCAAGGTGAGTGGACTGTGTGGATGTTGGTTAGATTGTACAAGGTGAGTGGAGTGTGTGGATGTTGGTTAGATTGTCCAAGGTGAGTGGAGTGTGTGGATGTTGGTTAGATTGTCCAAGGTGAGTGGAGTGTGTGGATGTTGGTTAGATTGTCCAAGGTGAGTGGAGTGTGTGGATGTTGGTTAGATTGTCCAAGGTGAGTGGAGTGTGTGGATGTTTGTTAGATTGTCCAAGGTGAGTGGAGTGTGTGGATGTTGGTTAGATTGTACAAGGTGAGTGGAGTGTGTGGACGTTGGTTAGATTGTCCAAGGTGAGTGGAGTGTGTGGATGTTGGTTAGATTGTCCAAGGTGAGTGGAGTGTGTGGATGTTGGTTAGATTGTCCAAGGTGAGTGGAGTGTGTGGATGTTTGTTAGATTGTCCAAGGTGAGTGGAGTGTGTGGGCGTTGGTTAGATTGTCCAAGGTGAGTGGACTGTGTGGATGGTAGTTTGATTGTACAAGGTGAGTGGACTGTGTGGATGGTAGTTTGATTGTACAAGGTGAGTGGAGTGTGTGGACGTTGGTTAGATTGTCCAAGGTGAGTGGAGTGTGTGGATGTTTGTTAGATTGTCCAAGATGAGTGGACTGTGTGGATGTTGGTTAGATTGTCCAAGGTGAGTGGAGTGTTTGGACGTTGGTTAGATTGTCCAAGGTGAGTGGAGTGTGTGGATGTTGGTTAGATTGTCCAAGGTGAGTGGAGTGTGTGGACGTTGGTTAGATTGTACAAGGTGAGTGGAGTGTGTGGATGTTTGTTAGATTGTCCAAGGTGAGTGGACTGTGTGGATGTTGGTTAGATTGTACAAGGTGAGTGGAGTGTGTGGATGTTGGTTAAATTGTACAAGGTGAGTGGAGTGTGTGGATGTTGGTTAGATTGTCCAAGGTGAGTGGACTGTGTGGACGTTGGTTAGATTGTCCAAGGTGAGTGGAGTGTGTGGATGTTGGTTAGATTGTACAAGGTGAGTGGAGTGTGTGGATGTTTGTTAGATTGTACAAGGTGAGTGGAGTGTGTGGACGTTGGTTAGATTGTACAAGGTGAGTGGACTGTGGATGTTGGTTAGATTGTCCAAGGTGAGTGGACTGTGTGGACCTTGGTTAGATTGTCCAAGGTGAGTGGAGTGTGTGGATGTTTGTTAGATTGTCCAAGGTGAGTGGACTGTGTGGATGTTGGTTAGATTGTCCAAGGTGAGTGGAGTGTGTGGACCTTGGTTAGATTGTCCAAGGTGAGTGGAGTGTGTGGACGTTGGTTAGATTGTCCAAGGTGAGTGGAGTGTGTGGATGTTGGTTAGATTGTACAAGGTGAGTGGAGTGTGTGGATGTTTGTTAGATTGTACAAGGTGAGTGGAGTGTGTGGACGTTGGTTAGATTGTACAAGGTGAGTGGAGTGTGTGGACGTTGGTTAGATTGTCCAAGGTGAGTGGACTGTGTGGATGTTGGTTAGATTGTACAAGGTGAGTGGACTGTGTGGACGTTGGTTAGATTGTCCAAGGTGAGTGGACTGTGTGGATGTTGGTTAGATTGTCCAAGGTGAGTGGACTGTGTGGATGTTGGTTAGATTGTACAAGGTGAGTGGACTGTGGATGTTGGTTAGATTGTCCAAGGTGAGTGGAGTGTGTGGACCTTGGTTAGATTGTCCAAGGTGAGTGGAATGTGTGGATGTTTGTTAGATTGTCCAAGGTGGGTGGACTGTGTGGATGTTGGTTAGATTGTCCAAGGTGAGTGGAGTGTGTGGGCCTTGGTTAGATTGTCCAAGGTGAGTGGAGTGTGTGGATGTTGGTTAAATTGTACAAGGTGAGTGGAGTGTGTGGGCGTTGGTTAGATTGTCCAAGGTGAGTGGAGTGTGTGGATGTTGGTTAGATTGTACAAGGTGAGTGGAGTGTGTGGATGTTGGTTAGATTGTACAAGGTGAGTGGAGTGTGTGGATGTTGGTTAGATTGTCCAAGGTGAGTGGAGTGTGTGGACCTTGGTTAGATTGTCCAAGGTGAGTGGAGTGTGTGGATGTTTGTTAGATTGTCCAAGGTGAGTGGAGTGTGTGGATGTTGGTTAGATTGTACAAGGTGAGTGGAGTGTGTGGGCGTTGGTTCGATTGTCCAAGGTGAGTGGACTGTCTGGATGGTAGTTTGATTGTACAAGGTGAGTGGACTGTGTGGACGTTGGTTAGATTGTCCAAGGTGAGTGGAGTGTGTGGACGTTGGTTAGATTGTCCAAGGTGAGTGGAGTGTGTGGATGTTGGTTAGATTGTACAAGGTGAGTGGAGTGTGTGGACGTTGGTTAGATTGTACAAGGTGAGTGGAGTGTGTGGATGTTGGTTAGATTGTCCAAGGTGAGTGGAGTGTGTGGATGTTGGTTAGATTGTACAAGGTGAGTGGAGTGTGTGGATGTTGGTTAGATTGTCCAAGGTGAGTGGAGTGTTTGGACGTTGGTTAGATTGTCCAAGGTGAGTGGAGTGTGTGGACGTTGGTTAGATTGTCCAAGGTGAGTGGAGTGTGTGGATGGTGGTTAGATTGTCCAAGGTGAGTGGAGTGTGTGGATGTTGGTTAGATTGTCCAAGGTGAGTGGACTGTGTGGATGTTGGTTAGATTGTCCAAGGTGAGTGGACTGTGTGGATGTTGGTTAGATTGTCCAAGGTGAGTGGACTGTGTGGATGTTGGTTAGATTGTACAAGGTGAGTGGAGTGTGTGGACCTTGGTTAAATGATTATTTGGTGTAGAATGTGTGAATGCTTGGACATTCATACTAATAATAATGATAGATGATTATTTGGTGTAGAATGTGTGAATGCTTGGACATTCACACAATAATAATGATAAATGATTATTTGGTGTAGAATGTGTGAATGCTTGGACATTCACACAATAATAATAATGATAGATGATTATATGGTGTAGAATGCTTGGACATTCACCCATTAATAATAATGATGGATGATTATTTGGTGTAGAATGTGTGAATGCTTGGACATTCACACACACAATAATAAATGTGTGTGTGATGATGTCATCATGTGTGCAGAATAAAGGAACATTCTATTCTGCTTGAAGACACTAGTTTTAATGGCAGGGTGTTCTGTGCTTAGCTAACATCCTCTGGTGCTGAAAGACCTGACTTCCTGTCCAGGTTGGCGAGTGACGGCCTGTACAAGACCAGTGTCCCTTCTTCAAGGTCTTCCAGCGGCGCCATGTCAGGCATGGAAGTCTGTCCCACTGCGAGCGGGAACCCGCCGCCACCGGAGGTAGAGAACCGGCAGAGGCCAGGACGTGTGACCAACCAGCTGCAGTACTTGGAGAAGGTGGTGCTCACAGCGGTGTGGAGGCATCATTTCTCCTGGCCCTTCCGCCAGCCTGTTGATGCCGTCACGTTGAGACTTCCCGTAAGTAGTCCTAATCCCACTTCTTTAACCCCCGTATGACTTGTGTTCCCTTTTCCAGGATTATTACACCATCATTAAAAATCCCATGGATCTGGGCACCATCAAGAGGCGCCTCCAGAACAAATATTACTGGAAAGGCCTGGAGTGTGTGCAGGACTTTACCACCATGTTCACTAACTGCTACGTCTACAACAAGGTAAGACCTGCACGCTGCTCACTGTCCCCCATTTTGTTTTATGACCGTGTCCACCCCCAGCCTGGAGATGACATCGTCTTCATGGCCAAGACGCTGGAGAAGATTTTCCTGCTTGAAGTTTCCAAAATGTCAAAAAACGAACGGGACTTTGCAGCGGTCGCCACAAAGGACCCAGTGAACGTGCAGAAGAGCAATACTGGTCAAGTAGAATTTGAATGTCCAGGGCGAATGGAGTGTGTGGATGTTGGATTCTTCAAATCCCAAGTAAAGTAGAAATTGAATGTCTAGGGTGATCATGAGTGTGTGGATGTTGGATTCTTCAAATCCCAAGTAAAGTAGAAATTGAATGTCCAGGGTGATCATGAGTGTGTGGATGTTGGATTCTTCAAATCCCAAGTAAAGTAGAAATTGAATGTCCAGGGTGATCACGAGTGTGTGGATGTTGGATTCTTCAAATCCCAAGTAAAGTAGAAATTGAATGTCCAGGGTGATCACGAGTGTGTGGATGTTGGATTCTTCAAATCCCAAGTAAAGTAGAAATTGAATGTCCAGGGTGATCATGAGTGTGTGGATGTTGGATTCTTCAAATCCAAGTAAAGTAGAAATTGAATGTCCAGGGTGATCATGAGTGTGTGGATGTTGGATTCTTCAAATCCCAAGTAAAGTAGAAATTGAATGTCCAGGGTGATCATGAGTGTGTGGATGTTGGATTCTTCAAATCCCAAGTAAAGTAGAAATTGAATGTCCAGGGTGATCATGAGTGTGTGGATGTTGGATTCTTCAAATCCCAAGTAAAGTAGAAATTGAATGTCCAGGGTGATCATGAGTGTGTGGATGTTGGACTCTTCAAATCCCAAGTAAAGTAGAAATTGAATGTCCAGGGTGATCATGAGTGTGTGGATGTTGGATTCTTCAAATCCCAAGTAAAGTAGAAATTGAATGTCCAGGGTGATCATGAGTGTGTGGATGTTGGATTCTTCAAATCCCAAGTAAAGTAGAAATTGAATGTCCAGGGTGATCATGAGTGTGTGGATGTTGAATTCTTCAAATCCCAAGAAAAGTAGAAATTGAATGTCCAGGGTGATCATGAGTGTGTGGATTTTTGGATTCTTCAAATCCCAAGTAAAGTAGAAGTTGAATGTCCAGGGTGATCATGAGTGTGTGGATGTTGGATTCTTCAAATCCCAAGTAAAGTAGAATTTGAATGTCCAGGGTGATCATGAGTGTGTGGATGTTGGAAAACTTCAAATGTAGGTTTGTATTTTGCCCATTCATTTTCAAAAGGGGGAAATTCCTGGTCAATTTGGGTAATTAGGGGAATCTTTGGAACCGAGACACATACTGGCTTGACTGTCCAGGGTGAGTGGAGTGTGTGGATGTTGGAATTCCAGGAAATGCATTACTTTTGGGAAAGGGAAAACATATTTTGCACTGGATATATGGGAAGAGTAGTGTGGGTTGATGGTTTAAAAATATATATATAAAAAATATATTATTCATAGTTCTACAATGCCCTAATTTCTCTACATGTACCGGTACTGGTACTGGGACCACCCTAGTCAATATGGGAGTGAAAGCTGCAGATTGTCCATTGAAGTCAACAATACACTACTTTTATTCTCTCAGCTCTCTGTCCATTGAAGACAAGCCCCGTCATGTCGGAGGTGGTCCTCCAGCAGACGCTGACCATCGTCTCCCCAGGCGTGCCACGCCCTCTGTCTCCCATCCAAAGGTCCCCTCAGATGGATGAAACGGTAAGTGGCGATAAGATGACTTTTGGCAATGAAATATTATATTAACCTTTGGATGTATTTCAGGTCAAAAAGGCTATTAAGAGAAAAGCGGAGTCCATCCCCACAGCACTGACGAGCAGCGTGGCGTCCGCCAAGCCACATCCCTTCTGCACGGTGTTGGCGAAGCGAGGCAGCGGGAGGCCCATCAAAGTATTTGAGGACAAGAAGGCCAAACTGCTGGAGCCGCTGCGCCACTGTGACGCCATCTTGAAGGAGATGCTCTCCAAGAGGCACTACGCTTACGCCTGGCCCTTCTACACCCCCGTGGACGCCGTGGCTCTGGCCCTGCACGACTACCACCTCATCATCAAGCAGCCCATGGACCTGAGCACCATCAAGGTAAGGTCGTCTGCAGTCTGGAGGCATTTGATCTGTTTCAGACCACACATGTTCAAAACTAAACAAAAGTTTGGATATTTTTGTGTGTGGTGTGCTACTATAACATTAATACGGGACCATTCTGTCCCACTACTCTGAAATCTCACCTGAGAAAATGTGATCCACAGCCATCTAAATATAGATAGTATCGATACCAAGGTAGGTATTTGTATCAGATCGATGGTGGGCTGGATACTTTTGTTGTAGTTTCTTTTATATGTCCAGCAAATGACGGTTTTTATCAGAGTTGATGCCTCTCTCCTAGTCTTTCACTGCAAACATTTGCATCCCAATTTTTATTTATTAGGATTGTAAACCCATTGACAATTTTCCAGAATTGTTTTTAAAAAGGAATACTTTTTCATTTGCTATTTTTTTTCAGAACAAAAACAACTATTATTGATATTATTTAGGCAAAAAAAATTAGATTTTAGAATAAATTGCAATTCTTATTTCTAACGATTCTTAATCGATTCAAAAAAATGGATTTAGAATTTTTGTTGTTGTTGTTGATGCAGATGATCTATATCTGCTGTACACATATTTACTTTAGAAAAGAGAAGTGTTGGATCTTGTTGTTTGGGTAGAATTTTATTCAACAGAACCAGTTTTATTTGAAGTAATATAGAAATGTATCATAGCTGTGTATCTATTTTATGGAGGAATGTAGTTTATCATAGAAATGGCAACTAATGTTATTAAAAAGTATAGATTTTGAATGGAAAATCGTTTTGAATCGTTAATCGTTACCCCCAAGAATCGAATCGAATTGTGTGGTGCCCACAGATTAATAGCCTTATTATTATTTTGTCTACACATTTTCCCTTTTTTTAAGTATTGTATTTGTATGTCTTCTGAATTGTGTGAATGTATATCCTGCATTAAGTATTGTAAAGGTAGAATTATGTTGGAGTTGAGGTTTTTCTATTGTCTTAAATTAGATCAACATTATGTGATTTTTTTCAATTTAATTTGTTTAAATACATTTTTAAAAAGTACTTTTATTGCTTAACAAAGTGCATGTAAGTCGTACGTCAGCAGCCAAGAGGAGCTTTTGTGACCTATCTCTTTTGAAAAGGTTTTATTACCATATAAATTATAATATATATGAACCAAATATTATATTTGGAGTGGAATCATAACGTGCCCAGAGATTCCCGCCTCTAGCTAAGAGTGTTATTTTTCACAAATGTTGTCTCTTGTTAGTTATTTTAGTGGTTCTGTTTACATTTTGAAATGATAGTTTTTGTTATTTTGCATTAACAACCATTTGTTATCAAACAACTGTGTGTCGTAGAAAATGATTAATTTATACACTATTACTTTGTTTGAAATTGTTGTATTTAGTTAAACATTTTGTATTTGCAGAACATACAGACCCTCTCCAAAAACGAGAATGTCATGGAAAAGTGTATTTATTTCCATAATTCCATAGAAAATGGATGGATGGGCATTCAAAAGGTTAAACTTCCACAGATTATAGATTCAGGGCCCACAACTTAAATAGTTTCAAGTATTTAGTTGTTTATTTGTACATCATTTGGGCTTCCAGCTCATAAAACCCATGAAAATAGGATTTCAAAAAATGAGAATAGTGTGAAGAAATCATCATTTACCAAATTTTTCGGACTATAAGTGGCAGTTTTTTTCATAGTTTGGCCGGGGGTGCGACTTATACTCAGGAGCGACTTATGTGTGAAATTATTAACACATTAGCGTAAAATATCAAATAATATTATTGATCTCATTCCCGTAAGAGACTAGACGTATAAGATTTCATGGGATTTAGCGATTAGGAGTGACAGATTGTTTGGTAAACGTATAGCATGTTCTATATGTTATAGTTATTTGAATGACTCTTACCATAATATGTTACGTTAACATACCAGTTGGTTATTTATGCCTCATATAACGTACACTTATTCAGCCTGTTGTTCACTATTCTTTAGACATTTTAAATTGCCTTTCAAATGTCTATTCTTGGTGTTGGCCTTTATCAAATAAATGTCCCCAAAAAATGTGACTTATACTCCAGTACGACTTGTATATGTTTTTTTCCTTCTTTATTGTGCATTTTCGGCCGGTGCGACTTATACTCCAAGAAATACGGTACTTCTCTGGCAGATTGATGAATCTTCTCTGTTTGATCATCCAGTCAGCTCCTCTGCTGGTGCATCTTCTCCTGCCACGTTTTGCCCTTCCATTGATATGCTGGGACACAGCACTATGTCAACCTCCTTAGCAATGATGGTCTTCTGGCCACTTGGCAAGTCTTCATCATATTCATCCTAACTTGAACCAGTCAAGCAATCTAATCACACCTGTGCAGGTGATAGTGTGACACTCACTTGAAAACATTCATGCGCTGTCACATTTGGCCTGATTGCGTCACACTATTCTCATTTATTGAAATCCTGGGGTTTGTGAGTTGGAAGCCCAAATGATGTACAAATAAACAAGTAAATACTTGAAATCCTTTAAGTTGTGGGCCCTGAATCTATAATCTATGGAAGTTTAACCTTTTGAATGGAATTATGGAAATAAATACACTTTTTCATTATATTAAAATTTTTTGGAAAGGGTTTACGGTATATAATTTGTCATAACAGACAGTCTTTTACCGTCACAAGCTACCTGCAGGCAAGGAAGCAGGGTGAAACTTTCTCACGGCGTGCAGCAACAGAGCGGCGTGTGCTGTGCCACTCGGGCGGGCAGCAGCCTTTGAGTGCCCGGTAAAATAGTAAATTCCGGCGTCGCTAAGTGTCTACGTTAGTGTGGCTCGTTTCTAGCCTAGATCCAAGTTGCACTGCAGCTGGGCTAGGCTCGCCTTCAGCTGTGGCCCAGGTTAGCATGGGTCCGAAGCCAAGGAGAATCAAGAAATCTCTTGAGACATGAAGGCTTTTGTAAATACAGTATGAGAAATGTGGAATATTTACCATTTTCAGCCTGGAGCCAATTCACTGTCAAAACACATCAGACCACAAAACAATCTTTGACGAGGTACTTTGTGTATTGGACAGAAAAAGCTGGAGCAGCGAGAGTACGAGGCTGCCAAGGACTTTGCTGCCGACGTCAGGCTGATGTTCTCCAACTGCTACAAGTACAACCCCCCAGCCCATGAGGTGGTCGCCATGGCCCGCAAACTACAGGTAGACTTCTGCTCACCTTGCCATACCCTCATCACAACATGTTGGGATTAGGGCCAGACAGTTCATCCAATTCTGATCTCCATTTTGGCTTCTTACGACCAGAAGATTATAATAATCTGAAGAATGTGCCGTGCAATGTGCATGCAAATTCTCCAGGTTGACTGAGTGAAAAAAGGTCTGCACACCAAATCTGATTTTTGTTGCCAGTCTGAACGCTCCACAGTGCTTCAAATCTGAGCTTTTGGCATCAGATTCAGACCACATCAGGAGGTAGTCCTGAATCTGATCTTTTTAAATGTGACTTCAGTCTAAACGCCATGATTTTTTTCAGCAGCTTTGTGTGTTTTGCATAACATCTGGTTTCACTTTTTATTTAAGACCAGCACATTTTCAGTGCATCACTTGTCAATAGTGTACAAATAATAGTCTATATATAATATATGAATATATATTTTGATTCTAAAGAAATAGTGATTGTTGAAAGACAGGAATTGACGCTGGGGCACATTTGCTTACATGTGAGTGTCAAAATAAATCTGATGTCCGTGTAAACGGGGAAACAGAGTAAAGCCACTTCTCCTCCACATGGAGAGGAACCAGATGAGGTGGTCACAATGCCCCCCAAACGCCTCCCTGGGGAGGCGTTTAGGGGGCGTATGACAAGTAGAAGACCCAGGACAAGGTGGCCTGGGGATGCCCCAGGAAGAGCTGGGTGAAGTAGCTGAGGGAAGTCTGGGTTTCTTTGCTTCGGCTGCTGCCCCCGCGACCCCACTTTGGATAAGCGGGAGAAGATGGATGGATAATAAATATTCCTATTTTCAAATTAATGAATAATCTTATTAATCAAGATTTCAATATCATCCATCCATCCATTAGTTCAGACCCAAATGTCATCAGATCTAGTTTTTATTGTCTGAACTGTTTTATTTGCTCACCAGTTGATGTAAACAGTACACTTCAAGTGCTTAGCGGATAAATAAAAACAAGTTTACATTTCCTGACCAAAAAGCTGTAGGCTGAAGTTAAAAGCTTATTATGCCTACCCTTTCCACAGTCACTTTGTACGTGTCAAATAGAGAAAATAAATAATCTACTTGATCACATGCATTAAGCATGTAAATACATGCACGCACACACACACACACACACACACACACACACACACACACACACACACACACACACATACTGAAGGAATCAATAAAGTACTATCTATCTATCTATATATACAGTATATATCTATCTATCTATCTATCTATCTATCTATCTATATATATATATATATATATATTATATATATATATATATATATATATTATGGCTGCAACTAACAACCAATTTGCGATTAATCTGTCGATTATTACTTCGATTAATAATCGGATAAAAGAGACAACCTACATTTCTATCCTTTCCAGTATTTTATTGTAAAAAAACAGCATACTGGCACCATACTTATTTTGATTATTGTTTCTCAGCTGTTTGTAAATGTTAGTTTATAAATAAAGGTTTATATAAAAAATAAAAAAGTAGCCTCTGCGCATGCGCATGGCATAGATCCAACGAATCGATGACTAAATTAATTGCCAACTATTTTTAGAATCGATTTAATCGATTCGTTGTTGCAGCCCTGATATATATATATATATATATATATATATATATATATATATATATATATATATATATATATATACCACATTTGATTGTTCAAATGCACAATTTCGCATACACTATTTTCCCTTTTTTAAAATGTTTTCTCTTTTTTCCTTCCACTTCCTCTTTGTCCCTTTCTTCCCACATCCATCCATCCATTTTCTACCGCTTGTCCCTTTCAGAGTGGCAGGGGGGTGCTGGATCCATAATATAGCCAAGTATAAACGTATATATATATAAAGAAGTTAGTCATGACATCATTTATGTAGAATCTTATCACATGTTGGCTTCGTAAAAAGAAGAGCATCATTCATGCATTTACACGTGTGAACGTTTGACCAGGAGGTTTTCGAGGCCCGCTTCGCCAAGCTTCCACAGGAGCCACTCCGACGGGTGGACGAGTCCAAAGGCCAGCGAGTGGGGGGTCAGTCCACCTTGCCAACTTCTTCAGAGAGCGAGAGCTCTTCGGACGCGGAGAGTTCATCAGAGGAGGTGACCACGCAGCTCGCCCACCTGGAGGAGCAGGTTGGTGTCAAACACACCTCAGGGACTCCTGACTTCATTATATTGCCTGTGTAGGGCCTTCAGTGGTACCTCTGTTTCAATATCATTCCATTTAGGGCGAAAATGTTCACCAAAGACATGTTGTAGTACTATAAAACACATGGCTGATTGAGTGTCAGGTGGGTGCAGCTGCACAATAAGTCACCATAATGTGGTAATAGTCCAATCAGCCTTTTTAATAAGAAAAACAAACTGCTTGAAAATCATCACAATAGAATGTACTACAAACAACTACTGTAGTTTTATGAAATAATGTATTCATGTTGCACAGTATTTACCTTGGCTGTGCGTGTCCTTCGCTGATGACATCATCTACAGACCACTTTGGTCTGACTATAGTCCCTTTTGAAGAACTGTCCAGTTGACTTGGCCTCTTATCTACAATTTCTTCATTTGGACTTTCTCTTCTCAATCCATGCACACGTGATACTGTTACCTGATTGGCTGTTAGCGTATCACTCCCACTCTTCACTTCCTGTGTTGCTTGTGTGCCTTTGTTCATGCAACCAATCTTGCTATATATTGATATTGTTTTCTTGCCCATCTCGATACAGTCGTGCCTCGCTGCTCTTTGCCGCCAAGAGTCAAGTGATGTTAATGTTCATCATTTTCAGTCCTTGTATTTAATCATTTTCAAACTATTCCCTATAAAGTAATATTAGATAGACATGTTTTCCTGTCAAGATTTTTATACCATTTGCTGTTCAACAAATGGCCTACTAACAGACACTAAGGTGCCGCTGAATTAAATAGCTCAATATGAGGGAGATGTCCAGCGGCGTACATTGTGGTGGTCTTCCACCATGCATTAGAGGTTTCTTCTTGTTCCCTAGTTGAAAGCAGTCAGTGAGCAGTTGAGGAGACTCACTCAGGACCCTCTGATGAAGCAGAAGAAGAAAGACAGGTTGAAAAAGGAGAAGAGATCCAAAGAAAAGGACATCGCTCGACTTAAAGGCAAAACCCTGAAGTACAAGCGTGTGGTGGAGAAAAGCAGCAGTTTGTACGTACGCCTTACACGCATGCTGACAGTTGGTGTTTGGGTGCTGATGTCTGCTGTGTTGCTGTGTCGTCATGGCAACAGCAGCAGTATTCACACAGTGGCCACGGAGCGCAGGGCTGAGACGGCGCCTCAGACCTACCAGGCCAGGAAGCAGCCCGGACTGGTGAAGGTGGTCCAAGCAGACCGGGCCAAGAAGCTGCAGAGGTCGGCCACCGTCTGCCGGAGGACTGACAGCAGTAAGTCCCGCCCCCGCTGGCACCACCTTGTCGGGGAGTCCTCTCAACTTTGGTGCGTCGCAGGTCAAATGTTGGAGAAGCGCAGTGGAGTGATGCATTGTGGGAAGTTGAAGCAGCCCACCAGATGCCAGGTGCTCCGTAAACAGCAGCAGGCGGTGAGGAAGAAAATAGCAGCAGGTGAGAGATGAACATGTGACACTTTGGAATGTTGCCCATCATGTTTGGTTCTATTCTAAATAGTAAATAAATGCCATCAAAAGTCAGTGGAGCCTATAGGAGTTTCTCTATTCTGCCTATAAAGCCCTTACAAACATCCAGTAAGGTTTGATGCACTTCCACTGTAATACATCATTTCTCCCAAAAGGAGTAGGAAGAAGCAAAGCTTATTTAATCCTACCCCTTTCCCACTTCAGAGCGTTTACAAATACATGTTTATATATATATATATATATATATGTATGTATGTATGTATGTATGTATATATGTATATATATATATATATATGTATATATATATATATGTATATATGTATATATATATATATATATATACATACGGTACAGAGCCCGTATGTGGGCTCTGTACCGAGGATGTCGTTGTGGCTTGTACAGCCCTTTGAGACACTTGTGATTTAGGGCTATATAAATAAACATTGATTGATTGATATATATATATATATATATATATTACGTGTGTGTGTATATATATATATTAGGTGTGTATATATATATATATATATATATATATATATATATATATATATATATATATATATATATATATATATATATATATATATTACGTGTGTATATATATATATATATATACGTGTGTATATATATATATATATATACGTGTATATATATATATATATACGTGTGTATATATATATATATATATACGTGTGTATATATATATATACGTGTGTGTATATATATATATATACGTGTGTATATATGTAATGTAACATTTAATATTTACCTATTTTGATCATATTAGGAATATGTGGCGCATTAATTTAAAAAAACGCATCACGTTTGCTTTTGCTTTTTTCCAACTAAATCACTGATTATTGCTCACTGCAGACTTTTTTCCCCATATACCTTTATTTATAAAGTTCAACATTGACAAACAAACATATGAACAAGGACAATTAAACAGTACAATACAGCACCGGGGGTTGTTAATTCAATCAAGTAATTCCTTGGAATGTAAAATATATGTAGTAATGTGTACACAAGTTCTGTAAATAGTTAACATTTGGAGAATAACATTCTAGTTTTCACAGCTTTTTGGTTGTTGGAGGTAGATAGCGTTTTAAATGGAAGTTCTACCTCTTTTTTTAAAGGCACAAAGAACAGGTCAGGTATTGAGAACCTTACATTTCTGAATATAAAACTTAGCCAATACCGTAATGAGGTGGCCAAGGTCAAGTTCTGTGTACATCCAAATAGCACATCTTCAAGACAAAGCACATAACTATTGTCCAAGATGAAACAACAGATAGTGATGGAGTCCACAACAGGTGGTAAACAGTCATGTGACATAAGGTGCAGGTATCATCAATATCTAACATCACACAGGGTAAGAACCATGGATGGTTTTGAAAGAAATGTCTTGCTCATTTCAGACTTCATGAGAGCCAAGAAAGATACTAAAACATCACTTACTGTACAAGGTCTGCTGTCATTAGGATGTTCATTATATTCCCATTTAGATGAGGAATGTTTTATAATCCTGGTGAAGAAAATGGGGGGTGGAACAAAGCGTCTTTTTGTGTTGTTTTCACCATTCCCGGGTATAGATTGACTGTCAAAGTGTAGCAACTTGTCGCCATGCTTCTACTATCCAGGCATGACTTAGGATCTCAAATAAACTTCAGCAGCTGACCAATCTATCATGTCAACATTTCAACACAAGCTTGTGAGCACATAAATAGTTAACAATATCACTAATACTTGTTAATATTCCAGTCACCAAATGTAAATGTAGTTTTGCTGTCACTTTGGGTTTGATTGGCGGAATAGAGGACCTCCACTGGCTCTGTTGTAAGCAGACTTTTATACATTTTCTGGTCGTGTCTTTCATAATGATTGTGAACGATAGGCAGTTCCCCCTTCTTTTTTTAACACACGAACCAGAACTGAATCCTGCTTTGAATCCAAAATGTGCTGCAAAGTAAACCACTGAACAAGTGTATTGTTTTTAGGCAAACTGGCTGCGTCTCCTGACTTCATCTGTCCATCGCAGCTCAGCTGCAGCAGCACTTCCTCTTCCTCTTCCACTTCCTGCAGCAGCAGCTCGCCATCTTCTGACAGCGGTTACTCTCCTGGTGAGCCAGCCCTTCTGACCCCTCTTGACATTGGCTATCCATCTGATATCAGCAACACAAGTACCGTAATTTCCGGACTATAAGCCGCACCTGACTATAAGCCGCACCAGCTAAATTTAGGGGGAAATACAGATTGCTCCATATATAAGCCACACCCGACTATAAGCCGCAGGGTTTTGATGTGTAATTAGCGTAGTATATAGGGGTTCCTGCTACCACGGAGGGGATTGTCGGGACAGAGATGACTGTTTGGGAACGCAAAGCGTCCCATTTATTAACAATAAATCTTTCAATCGTTCAATCAAACTTTCACATCTTTGACATGGCAAACAGCATTCATGCAGAGTACAAATAATACAACGGTGCAAAGTAATACAAAGTGCTCGCCTGTACGTTATCAAAATAACCAGCCTAGCGGTATAGGAAAAGTCAGTCTTTAATCATTGTGTCATCGTCTTCCTCCTGCGTACTAAAACCACCCAAATCCTCTTCGTCGGTGTCGGAGAAGAACAGGCCGTAAATAAGCCGCACCCTTGTATAAGCCGCAGGGACCAGAACGAGGGGAAAAAGTAGCGGCTTATAGTCCGGAAATTACGGTATCTGCATCTAAAATGTGCGATACAAGCAGCGTGTTTACTTGTGCAGAGCATCTAAATGTCCTCCAATAAGCAGACAATTTATTATTTTTTATTCAAGTCATTTACAAAAGGTAAACATGCTAGGCAATAGGAACTAGCAGTTACACAACAGCTAAGCATACAAACTAGATGTACATAATAATAATTGATCATTATTGCAGTGTAATACACCACATGTGTCAATATAATCAAGTCATTCTAAAGTATCCAGTAACGAACGTGTCCGCATCATTCAACTTACTGCGTCATAAGGTTAATTGAATGAACTATTGTGGCCACAAGGTGTTGCCAAAAAACAAATTATTTCAGTTTTAAGACAGCACGAGTCCATTCCAGTAAACAAATGGGTTTGTGTTTTTTTTTACCTGCTATTTATTTATGTTTGAATAATTTCAAGTGATGAAGTCTTTTCTAACAAATAATACAAGTGTGCTATGATTTGTGCTGATAAGGTATCTAATTTATATATTGGTGTTGGCCAGTATGTAAGGCTAGGGCTGGGCGATAAAACGATATCAATATACATATCACGATAGACACGTAATCGATATCAATAAAATATGCTTTCGATAAAATGTTTCAAATATGTATATAATATACATTTATTTTATTTTTTTGTCGGAAAGAAAGGCGAAGTATGGAAGCAAGGTTGGTTGGATGAACAAAGACACTCACTCTCTGGTCACTTGGTAACACAGGAAGTGATCAGCCAATCAGGTGACAGTATCAACTATCAAGTTTGATTGATTCTTTGCATGGAGTGAGAAGAGAAAGTCCCAATGAAGACATTGTGGATAAAAGAGGAAATGTCACCTGAGCAGTTTTTGGATGTTTCCAAAGGGACCGTAGTCAGACCATTGTGGTCTGTACATGATGCAAGGCAAGAGCGCTAATACCACGCCACCTTAGCTCACCCTTTAGAGCACAGCTGTAACTTCCTGCCACTAAAACTGCAGAAAATAGTTCTCAGGTTTCTACATGTTGACATCTTCACACTTTGCACTATTTTCTTACACTTTATGAAGCATTTCTTACATATTCCTTATTTTGAGATCTGAAGTGTTTGATGTGGTTTGACTATTTAGTTGCCATTCAGTGTGTTCCATGCTGGTGTTGACACTTCCTGTCTGCCTTGATAGCTGAGGAATTAGAACCAGTGGAAGGTTACATTTCAAATACGGTAACTTATTTTTCTCCTGCTACTTATTTTCCACAGGTCACTACAATATCAATAATTATCGATACTGACCGATGCAAAACACTGATATCGTGATAGTTTTCAGCCTTATTGCCCAGCCCGATGTCAGGTTCAAACACCAAACTATTTATTACACAAGACAAGAAAAAGGAATCAAGCAGAGACAGAGTTCAATTTAGCTCATGAGGAGAAACGTTTGGAGCTGCACACTCAGTTAGTCTCCCAGGGCAGTCCCACATGCTCCTCTTATTTATTCGAGAGTTCCCTAGTTAACATCACGGAGGCTGCCTCTAAAGGGAGTGGTCACACATATCATGCAAGCAGCCCCAGTATTACAATACATGATTACTCAGACTGCAAATGTGCTTGAGCCTGGCTCTGCTTTGTCTGCGTGTTGTCGTCTTATCTTCGTTGAGGTACTTGAAGTCCGTAGCGGGCTTGAAGACAGAAACTGCTGCTGCGAGACAACTTGCAGTGGAAGATAAGTTGTGTGCCTTTGCACAGACAGAACAGTACAACTTGACCACAATAGATAACAACTATAGCAGTGGTTCTTAACCTTATTGGAGGTACCGAACCCCACCAGTTTCATATGTGCATTCACCCAACCCTTTAGTGAAAAATAAAAAAACAATTTTTCAAATTCAAGACAAAGTTATATGTTTTTGGTAACACTTTAGTATGGGGAACATATTCTAAGTAACAAAGACTTAATTTAGAGTTATTTGGTTAGGGTTAGAGGGTTAGGGTTATAATAAGGCCATGCCGAATAAGGCATTAATAAGTACTTAATAATGACTAGTTAAGAGCCAATATGTTACTAATTTGCATGTTAATAAGCAACTAATTAATGGTGAATATGTTCTCCATACTAAAGTGTTACCATGTTTTTTTACTGGTGCACTTGATGAAGCGTGCATGAACATCACCTTGTTCAAACAACAAAACCAACATAAACTCACAACAAATTACACACCTGCAAATCAGTCTGACTTCTGCTGTTGTCGTATCTGTAATACGCCGATAGGGAGAAGTCTTTATTTACACGGTGAGTCGGGTGTGTCTTGACCTCCGCCGAACCCCTGAGCCCGACTCACCAAACCCCTAGGGTTCAAACGAACCCAGGTTAAGAACCACTGAACTATAGCAACGGCCTTTAAGCATAAGAGTTCTAGATAATTATTGTAACACCCTACTCAAGGCTCCAACATCTGTGACGGCGCTTGCAACAGGACACCTACTTATTACTCATATTTGCATTATTGGTGTTCATAAACAACATACATTTATTTGTCTGGCCCACTATTTGAAAATGTCTTTCAGTGCCCAAAATCAAGAAGACTGCCAAAGACATGTGTCAAAAGCCAAATAAAAAGGTAAACATCTGGTGTGGATATCCACCTGTGGACCCTTTCTGTGGATGCAAAGTAACACTATGTCACACTGCAGGCTGCCATTTGCAAGCAGACCCACGGGGGGCGCTCTTTCTCCTCGCCCGCCGGCCACCCTCGTCAACCCGCCACGACGTTAACACAGACCCGACCCCATGCCGCACTGCCTCAAGGCCAGATGTCGCTGCCGCCTCCAGGTAAATAATCGCCGCCTAAAAACAAAGCAAGTAAATCAGCATTCTCTCACCTTTCAGTGGACCTGGCCACGCTTCTCTCCCCCTTGGCGTCACCCGACTTCCTGTTGGACTGGCCCTCGTCCAGTTTTGAGGTGACCGTGACAAACATGCGGCGTGGCAACAGTCAAGTCAAGATGTTTGTTGTCCAAGCCATCAACATGTTCCTCCTTCTCAGATCCCCTTGCTGTCCCCTCTGATGGGCAGTCCTCTGCTGGCCAAGTCTGATGTCATCACACCATTTCCTTCCACTGAAGATGTCACCGAGAGTGGAGTGGCCACCAACTTTGCAATTCAATCAACTCTACCAGACAAACTGCCTAAAAAGGTTGGTTGCTCCCATACCAAATGTTCTTGCCTATGTAAGAGCACACCACTATTATATAAGCCACACCCACTACATTTCACAATAACATTCTCCATATATTAACCGTACCGCATATATATATATACATTGTGAAATTACTTATTTACACAGAAATATTTATTTACGTACCGTATTTTCCGCACTGTAAGGTGCACCTAAAAACCTCCAATTTCCTCAAAAGCTGACAGTGCGCCTTATAATCCGGTGCGCCTTATATATGGACCAATATTGAGCCACAACAGGTCTCGCAACTACGGTAAGCAGCCGCCGACTTCATTTTATTCTTCTACGGGGGAAAATGAAGTCGGCGGCTGCTTACCGTAGTTGCAAGACCTAAACTTTATGTAAAGAGCCAACAATGGCTCCTACTAAGAGACACGCTTACGACGCAGAGTTTAAAGTCAAGGCGATCAGTCACGCAGTGGAACACGGGAATAGAGAATTGAACATTAAGGAATGAATGGTGAGGAAGTGGAGGAAGCAACATGATGACCTGCGCCAAGTAAAGAAGACTAAACAGAGGGAACAAAGCCACATGTTACAGTTGGAGGACAAACTGGAACAGTGGCTTGTTGAACAGAGAGCAGCAAGTAGAAGTGTCACTATTTGTTTTGTTGACATTCTCTTTAGCGCAGCTCCATCTAATGTAACCCCAGCCTCTACTGTAGCGTCTATTCTATGCGCCTTATAATGCGGTGCGCCTTATATATGAACAAAGTTTTAAAATAGGCCATTCATTGAAGGTGCGCCTTATAGTGTGGACAATACGGTACCTTAATTGTTTCCAAAAACGGCGGATCAAACAAAACGTCAGTCATGGTCATGGACCAACTAGCTGCGCAAGCTAGCTCTCCAATCAGCTAAACAGACTCAATAACTCCACGCTGACATTTTGGTGAATTTACTGTGATTATTTGTGATTGTGAAAAAATACAAAAAGAATGTTATTGTAAGTTAATAATACTAACACAGACACTCGTAAACGTGTTAGCATATTAGCTAATGCTAACGACACTAGCATCATTACATCATGATAGCAGGTACAAATATGCATGAAAACACTCCTACAGACATCACACATGGGACACTTTAGTAAGTAGCAACAGTTTTAGTTATGTACTGTAACTTACAAATGTTTAGTAAGTAGCAACAGTTTTAGTTATGTACTGTAACTTACAAATGTTTAGTAAGTAGCAACAGTTTTATTTATGTACTGTAACTTCCAAATGTTTAGTAAGTAGCAACAGTTTTAGTTATGTACTGTAACTTACAAATGTTTAGTAAGTATCAGCAGTTTTATTTATGTACTGTAACTTACAAATGTTTAGTAAGTAGCAACAGTTTTAGTTATGTACTGTAACTTACAAATGTTTAGTAAGTAGCAACAGTTTTAGTTATGTACTGTAACTTACAAATGTTTAGTAAGTATCAGCAGTTTTATTTATGTACTGTAACTTCCAAATGTTTAGTAAGTTGCAACAGTTTTAGTTATGTACTGTAACTTCCAAATGTTTAGTAAGTATCAACAGTTTTATTATGTACTGTAACTTACAAATGTTTAGTAAGTAGCAACAGTTTTATTTATGTACTGTAACTTACAAATGTTTAGTAAGTAGCAACAGTTTTATTTATGTACTGTAACTTACAAATGTTTAGTAAGTATCAACAGTTTTAGTTATGTACTGTAACTTCCAAATGTTTAGTAAGTAGCAACAGTTTTATTTATGTACTGTAACTTACAAATGTTTAGTAAGTATCAACAGTTTTAGTTATGTACTGTAACTTACAAATGTTTAGTAAGTATCAACAGTTTTAGTTATGTACTGTAACTTACAAATGTTTCTTGGAGTCATGAATGAAGAATGCATAGGAGTAGAAACGCTATGGCTGGATAGAAGACGGAAGGGCTTTCAACCAGAAGTACAATTCTTCTGGTTGAAAGCTCTAAACAGAAGGGCACTGCAGCACCTGCAGGGAGCAAACTCGTCCAAAAGATGGCGCAATAGCACAAACCGTAACACTTTTTTAGTGTATTTGCTTGTTTTTTAAATTATTTGCTTTATGGCCATGAGCAAAGAAAACTCCATAAATTAGCCGCAATGTTTTATAAGCTGCGTGGCTCCAAAAAAGCAGCAGTTTGTAGTCCAGAATTGACAGTATATTAGAATAATAATATTCAATGGTTGGTTTGTCTCTTTCACCTTCCATCCACGTAGGATTCATCCCTTCAGGCTCATCTAGTTGCTCATTTTTCAAGCACAAATAAGGGGGACACTTTTGGGGAGATGAATGAATAATAACACGTTAATAAAGTCCACATGTTTGTAGCACAAAGCACTAGGACAAGATGTGTGACTTTAGTTGTCACGGTAACATGTCATGTGTGTCTGCAGGACATCGTAGTGAAAAATGCTGAGTCGTGGGCCCGACTGGCCAGACTGGCTGCCGGCCCCCCGCCAGCCATCAAGTCGTCCAAGGAGAGCTTCCAGCACTTCAGAAAGGCGGCCATGGAGAAGGAGGAGCGTGACAAGGCGCTGAAGAAGAAGAACAGGTAGTCATGCTCATTAGGAACCTAGCCATTAGTCAACTATTTCCCCAAGTTTGTCTAAGTCGAATTGGGAAAAAACACTTGATAGCCTCAGTGCGTCTTTTAGTTGAATAGTTTTTAACTTTTACTTACCCTCTATTCATCTTCTTATAGCTTCTATTTGCCTTTTACATTCTTTTACTTTTGTTTGACCTTTTATTCATCTTCTTTTAGCTTCTATTTGCCTTTTACATTCTTTTACTTTTGTTTGACCTTTTATTCATCTTCTTTTAGCTTCTATTTGCCTTTTACATTCTTTTACTTTTGTTTGACCTTTTATTCATCTTCTTTTAGCTTCTATTTGCCTTTTACATTCTTTTACTTTTGTTTGACCTTTTATTCATCTTTTAGCTTCTATTTGCCTTTTACATTCTTTTACTTTTGTTTGACCTTTTATTCATCTTTTAGCTTATATTTGCCTTTTACATTCTTTTACTTTTGTTTGACCTTTTATTCATCTTTTAGCTTCTATTTGCCTTTTACATTCTTTTACTTTTGTTTGACCTTTTATTCATCTTCTTTTAGCTTCTATTTGCCTTTTACATTCTTTTACTTTTGTTTGACCTTTTATTCATCTTCTTTTAGCTTCTATTTGCCTTTTACATTCTTTTACTTTTATTTGACCTTTTATTCATCTTTTAGCTTCTATTTGCCTTTTACATTCTTTTACTTTTGTTTGACCTTTTATTCATCTTTTAGCTTCTATTTGCCTTTTACATTCTTTTACTTTTGTTTGACCTTTTATTCATCTTCTTTTAGCTTCTATTTGCCTTTTACATTCTTTTACTTTTGTTTGACCTTTTATTCATCTTCTTTTAGCTTCTATTTGCCTTTTACATTCTTTTACTTTTGTTTGACCTTTTATTCATCTTTTAGCTTCTATTTGCCTTTTACATTCTTTTACTTTTGTTTGACCTTTTATTCATATTTTAGCTTCTATTTGCCTTTTACATTCTTTTACTTTTGTTTGACCTTTTATTCATCTTTTAGCTTATATTTGCCTTTTACATTCTTTTACTTTTGTTTGACCTTTTATTCATCTTCTTTTAGCTTCTATTTGCCTTTTACATTCTTTTACTTTTGTTTGACCTTTTATTCATCTTCTTTTAGCTTCTATTTGCCTTTTACATTCTTTTACTTTTGTTTGACCTTTTATTCATCTTCTTTTAGCTTCTATTTGCCTTTTACATTCTTTTACTTTTATTTGACCTTTTATTCATCTTTTAGCTTCTATTTGCCTTTTACATTCTTTTACTTTTGTTTGACCTTTTATTCATCTTTTAGCTTCTATTTGCCTTTTACATTCTTTTACTTTTGTTTGACCTTTTATTCATCTTCTTTTAGCTTCTATTTGCCTTTTACATTCTTTTACTTTTGTTTGACCTTTTATTCATCTTCTTTTAGCTTCTATTTGCCTTTTACATTCTTTTACTTTTGTTTGACCTTTTATTCATCTTCTTTTAGCTTCTATTTGCCTTTTACATTCTTTTACTTTTATTTGACCTTTTATTCATCTTTTAGCTTCTATTTGCCTTTTACATTCTTTTACTTTTGTTTGACCTTTTATTCATCTTTTAGCTTCTATTTGCCTTTTACATTCTTTTACTTTTGTTTGACCTTTTATTCATCTTCTTTTAGCTTCTATTTGCCTTTTACATTCTTTTACTTTTGTTTGACCTTTTATTCATCTTCTTTTAGCTTCTATTTGCCTTTTACATTCTTTTACTTTTGTTTGACCTTTTATTCATCTTCTTTTAGCTTCTATTTGCCTTTTACATTCTTTTACTTTTATTTGACCTTTTATTCATCTTTTAGCTTCTATTTGCCTTTTACATTCTTTTACTTTTGTTTGACCTTTTATTCATCTTTTAGCTTCTATTTGCCTTTTACATTCTTTTACTTTTGTTTGACCTTTTATTCATCTTCTTTTAGCTTCTATTTGTCTTTTACTTTTGTTTGACCTTTTATTCATCTTCTTTTAGCTTCTATTTGCCTTTTACATTCTTTTACTTTTGTTTGACCTTTTATTCATCTTCTTTTAGCTTCTATTTGCCTTTTACATTCTTTTACTTTTGTTTGACCTTTTATTCATCTTTTAGCTTCTATTTGCCTTTTACATTCTTTTACTTTTGTTTGACTTTTTATTCATCTTCTTTTAGCTTCTATTTGCCTTTTACATTCTTTTACTTTTATTTGACCTTTTATTCATCTTTTAGCTTCTATTTGCCTTTTACATTCTTTTACTTTTGTTTAACCTTTTTTACCTTTTATTCATCTTCTTTTAGCTTCTATTTGCCTTTTACATTCTTTTACTTTTGTTTGACCTTTTATTCATCTTCTTTTAGCTTCTATTTGCCTTTTACATTCTTTTACTTTTGTTTGACCTTTTATTCATCTTCTTTTAGCTTCTATTTGCCTTTTACATTCTTTTACTTTTGTTTGACCTTTTATTCATCTTCTTTTAGCTTCTATTTGCCTTTTACATTCTTTTACTTTTGTTTGACCTTTTATTCATCTTTTAGCTTCTATTTGCCTTTTACATTCTTTTACTTTTGTTTGACCTTTTATTCATCTTTTAGCTTATATTTGCCTTTTACATTCTTTTACTTTTGTTTGACCTTTTATTCATCTTCTTTTAGCTTCTATTTGCCTTTTACATTCTTTTACTTTTGTTTGACCTTTTATTCATCTTCTTTTAGCTTCTATTTGCCTTTTACATTCTTTTACTTTTATTTGACCTTTTATTCATCTTTTAGCTTCTATTTGCCTTTTACATTCTTTTACTTTTGTTTGACCTTTTATTCATCTTTTAGCTTCTATTTGCCTTTTACATTCTTTTACTTTTGTTTGACCTTTTATTCATCTTCTTTTAGCTTCTATTTGCCTTTTACATTCTTTTACTTTTGTTTGACCTTTTATTCATCTTCTTTTAGCTTCTATTTGCCTTTTACATTCTTTTACTTTTGTTTGACCTTTTATTCATCTTCTTTTAGCTTCTATTTGCCTTTTACATTCTTTTACTTTTATTTGACCTTTTATTCATCTTTTAGCTTCTATTTGCCTTTTACATTCTTTTACTTTTGTTTGACCTTTTATTCATCTTTTAGCTTCTATTTGCCTTTTACATTCTTTTACTTTTGTTTGACCTTTTATTCATCTTCTTTTAGCTTCTATTTGCCTTTTACATTATTTTACTTTTGTTTGACCTTTTATTCATCTTCTTTTAGCTTCTATTTGCCTTTTACATTCTTTTACTTTTGTTTGACCTTTTATTCATCTTCTTTTAGCTTCTATTTGCCTTTTACATTCTTTTACTTTTGTTTGACCTTTTATTCATCTTTTAGCTTCTATTTGCCTTTTACATTCTTTTACTTTTGTTTGACTTTTTATTCATCTTCTTTTAGCTTCTATTTGCCTTTTACATTCTTTTACTTTTATTTGACCTTTTATTCATCTTTTAGCTTCTATTTGCCTTTTACATTCTTTTACTTTTGTTTAACCTTTTTTACCTTTTATTCATCTTCTTTTAGCTTCTATTTGCCTTTTACATTCTTTTACTTTTGTTTGACCTTTTATTCATCTTCTTTTAGCTTCTATTTGCCTTTTACATTCTTTTACTTTTGTTTGACCTTTTATTCATCTTCTTTTAGCTTCTATTTGCCTTTTACATTCTTTTACTTTTGTTTGACCTTTTATTCATCTTCTTTTAGCTTCTATTTGCCTTTTACATTCTTTTACTTTTGTTTGACCTTTTATTCATCTTTTAGCTTCTATTTGCCTTTTACATTCTTTTACTTTTGTTTGACCTTTTATTCATCTTTTAGCTTCTATTTGCCTTTTACATTCTTTTACTTTTGTTTAACCTTTTTTACCTTTTATTCATCTTCTTTTAGCTTCTATTTGCCTTTTACATTATTTTACCTTTTTGTTTTTACTTTTTTAACCTTTTACCTTTTATTTACCTTGTATTTGCCTTTTTTACATTCCTTTCCCTTTTATTTACCCTCTTTTTGTCTTCTTTTACCTTCTTTTTGACTTGTATTTGTCTTCATTTACCTTCTATTTATCTTCTTTTATCTTCTATTTGCCTTTTTTTACATTATTTTACCTTTTATTTACCTTCTGCTTATCTTAATTTACCTTCTATTTAACTGTTATTTATCATCTTTCAGCTTTTATTAGCCTTTTTTTACATTCTTTTACTTTTTTACTTGCTTTTACTTTTTTTAACCTTTTCCCTTTTATTTACCTTCTATTTATCTTCTTTTAGTTTTTATTAACCTTGTACCGGGGTATTGTCTTCTATTTTCCTTTTTTTTTTTTTTTTTTACATCCTTTTACTTTTATCGTATTTTACTTTTTCTAATTACCCTTTATTTACCATCCTTTACATTTATTTATCTTCTATGTACCTTTTATTTAATTTTTTGTCTTCTTTTCTTTTTTTTTACATTATTTTACTTTTGTACCTTTTGTTTACCTTTGATATATTTGTATTGAACCTTTTACCTACTTTTTCCCTTTTAGTTACCTTATTTTACCTTCTAATAACTCTTATCATTCTTTTACCATCTATTGAACTTGATTTATCAATCAATCAATCAATAAATGTTTATTTATGTAGCCCTAAATCACAAGTGTCTCAAAGGGCTGTACAAGCC
The DNA here is from genome assembly GCF_033978785.1 of Entelurus aequoreus. Classification (NCBI taxonomy): domain Eukaryota; kingdom Metazoa; phylum Chordata; class Actinopteri; order Syngnathiformes; family Syngnathidae; genus Entelurus; species Entelurus aequoreus. The sequence continues at coordinate 39,229,658 of NC_084757.1, forward strand.
ACAACGACATCCTCGGTACAGAGCCCACATACGGGCAAGGAAAACTCACCCCAGTGGGACGTCAATGTGAATGACTATGAGAAACCTTGGAGAGGACCACATATGTGGGTGACCCCCCCCCCCCCCTCTAGGGGAGACCGAAAGCAATGGATGTGGAGTGGGTCTGACATAATATTGTGAAAGTCCAACACATCAGCGAGAGTCCAGTCCATAGTGGGGCCAGCAGGAACCATCCCGAGTGGAGACGGGTCAGCAGCGTAGAGATGTACCCATCTGATGGACAGGCTAGCGGTCCACCCCGGGTTTGGAGCAGAGTAGAAAAGAAACGGCAGATCAACTGGTCTACCTCTTATTGCCATTCTTTTACCTTTTATTTATCTTTTATTGATTTTATTGTACCTTCTATTGACTTTACCTTTTCTTTACCATTAAATGTACCCTTTACCTTCTATTGAACTTGTTTTATCTTCTTTTATGCGGTCCAGACTTGATCAAAAGGTTTTAGTTCCACTCAATAAAGGATTAATGGAAGCTTTTTCCCAACAAATGAATGGATGAATGGTTGCAGCTTTAATGGGAAGGCTGACTTTTCTGTCACTCAGCTATTTCTTTGATTGCAAATGTTTATATTGGTACTTAGCAGCCATCCACAAAGGTAATCCCCATTTGTATTCCCCTCCAGCCTCTCAGGCCAAGCGGATAAAAAGGTTCCACTGTGCAGAGGCGACGTTCCCTCTCTGGGCTCCGCCTCCACCGAGACCACGCCTCCCGTGGAAAGCCCGCGCTCCTTCATGTGGCGTGAGCGGGAGCTGGCGCGACAGAAGGAGCAGGAGCGGCGCAGACGTGCGACTGTGAGTGTCTTTATTTTCTGTCTTTCTTTGTAGGTAGGCTGTGATGTGACAGGTGTGTTCTGGCAGGTGTCCTGCATCGACATGAGCATGCAGCAGGAGATCATGACCACCTTTGAGCTCAACCTGGACTAACTCACTTACCTTGTCTTGTTATCCCCATCTTTGTGTTCACTTTGGGACAAGACAATATGCTTGCACCTTATTTTGTTAAGAAAGGAAAAGAAGACGGTGCTTCACCACTGCTGCACTTTAAATACCTTCAAACCTGAGAGTTTGTCTTTGGGTTGTTACTTTTTGTACTGAAAATAATAAAGATGTTTTCACCAAGCATAAGAGCGTAGACTGGAGTCCTCGGTCAGACCTTCAGGGCGTGGCCTTTCTACAAAAGGTGATGATAACCGTAGAGCAGGAAGTTGCTGCAAAGAGACTGGCTTCCCATCGCCCATCTCATTTAATGTTGCACTCCAGAGCATTTATGACATCCTTTCCCAGGTGTTTGACAGTTACTCCACAGGTGAGTATACATTTACTCTTTCATTGTTTATCACCAAAATGACCAATAGTGTTCCTCTATGTGTGACATGTCCTGGATTACAACACCATGACCGTCTTGTCCTCACACCTAAAAAGTACAACCAGATGTGTGTGCAAGTACAGGACACAGACCAGGAAGACCGTACCAAAGGTAAACATGAGGGGGGTTTGAGACCAGGAAAAGAAACCCTCAAACCCAACACATACAAACATATTACCACACTCACACAACCTGAGACTTGCACAAAAACACTGGAACTGGCCCCAATTGAGATGTGAAAAGTAAAATGGCCGACGTGCTGCATAGGGTCTGAGGATGGATGACATAATGATGAGATGTCTACTTTGAACTCTTTTGGAGTCTTTACTGCCCTTAAAGAGCTGAGGGAATATTCATAATATTGCTTATTAATAACAAAGTGGCTTGGATTACAAATGACAGCAGTTTGCTTTGTTAACACACAGCTAACATGTATGTTTTGTTCCAGCTGCATCATTTAAAGTATTATTTACATTATACACCAGCAGTCAAGTTGTGTAAATGGTAAATAAAAAGAGAATACAACAAATCCTTTTCAACTTATATTCAATACAGAACATATCTGTCGTTGAACTTAATGTTTCTGTACATTGTCCCTTCAAATAAAGACTAAACTAAACTAATTGAATAGACTGCAAAGACAAGATATTTCATGTTCACACTGAGAAACTTCTTTTTTTTGTGCAAATAATCATGAAGTTAGAATTGAATGGCAGCAACACATTGCAAAAGAGGTATTTTTACCACTGTGTTACATGGCCTTTCCTTTTAACAACACTCAGTAAAGGTTTGGGAAGTGAGGAGACACATTTTTGAAGTGGAATTCTTTCCCATTCTTGCTTGATGTACAGCTTAAGTTGTTCAACAGTCTCCCTTCTCATATTTTAGCTGCCACACATTTTCAATGTCTGGACTACAGGCAGGCCAGTCTAGTACCAGCACTATTTTACTATGAAGCCACGTGGCTTGGCATTGTCTTGCTGAAATAAGCAGGGGCGTCCATGATAACAACATATGTTGCTCCAAAAGCTGTATGTACCTTTCAGCATTAGTGGTGCCTTCACAGATGTGTAAGTTACCCATGTCTTGGCCACTAATACACCCCCATACCATCACACACTAATCACTAATACACCCCCATACCATCACACACACTAATCACTAATACACCCCCATACCATCACACACTAATCACTAATACACCCCCATACCATCACACACTAATCACTAATACACCCCCATACCATCACACACTAATCACTAATACACCCCCATACCATCACACACTAATCACTAATGCACCCCCATACCATCACACACTAATCACTAATACACCCCCATACCATCACACACTAATCACTAATACACCCCCATACCATCACACACTAATCACTAATACACCCCCATACCATCACACACACTAATCACTAATACACCCCCATACCATCACACACTAATCACTAATACACCCCCATACCATCACACACTAATCACTAATACACCCCCATACCATCACACACTAATCACTAATACACCCCCATACCATCACACACTAATCACTAATGCACCCCCATACCATCACACACTAATCACTAATACACCCCCATACCATCACACACTAATCACTAATACACCCCCATACCATCACACACTAATCACTAATACACCCCCATACCATCACACACTAATCACTAATACACCCCCATACCATCACACACTAATCACTAATACACCCCCATACCATCACACACTAATCACTAATACACCCCCATACCATCACACACTAATCACTAATACACCCCCATACCATCACACACTAATCACTAATGCACCCCCATACCATCACACACTAATCACTAATACACCCCCATACATCACACACTAATCACTAATACACCCCCATACCATCACACACTAATCACTAATACACCCCCATACCATCACACACTAATCACTAATACACCCCCATACCATCACACACTAATCACTAATACACCCCCATACCATCACACACTAATACACCCCCATACCATCACACACTAATCACTAATACACCCCCATACCATCACACACTAATCACTAATACACCCCCATACCATCACACACTAATCACTAATACACCCCCATACCATCACACACTAATCACTAATACACCCTCATACCATCACACACTAATCACTAATACACCCCCATACCATCACACACTAATCACTAATACACCCCCATACCATCACACACTAATCACTAATACACCCCATACCATCACACACTAATCACTAATACACCCCCATACCATCACACACTAATCACTAATACACCCCCATACCATCACACACTAATCACTAATACACCCCCATACCATCACACACTAATCACTAATACACCCCCATACCATCACACACTAATCACTAATACACCCCCATACCATCACACACTAATCACTAATACACCCCCATACCATCACACACTAATCACTAATACACCCTCATACCATCACACACTAATCACTAATACACCCCCATACCATCACACACTAATACACCCCCATACCATCACACACTAATCACTAATACACCCCCATACCATCACACACTAATCACTAATACACCCCCATACATCACACACTAATCACTAATACACCCCCATACATCACACACTAATCACTAATACACCCCCATACCATCACACACTAATCACTAATACACCCCCATACCATCACACACTAATACACCCCCATACCATCACACACTAATACACCCCCATACCATCACACACTAATCACTAATACACCCCCATACCATCACACACTAATCACTAATACACCCCCATACCATCACACACTAATCACTAATACACCCCCATACCATCACACACTAATCACTAATACACCCCCATACCATCACACACTAATACACCCCCATACCATCACACACTAATCACTAATACACCCCCATACCATCACACACTAATCACTAATACACCCCCATACCATCACACACTAATCACTAATACACCCTCATACCATCACACACTAATCACTAATACACCCCCATACCATCACACACTAATCACTAATACACCCCCATACCATCACACACTAATCACTAATACACCCCCATACCATCACACACTAATCACTAATACACCCCCATACCATCACACACTAATCACTAATACACCCCCATACCATCACACATGCTGCCTTTTACACTTTCACCCTAGAACAGTCCGGATGGTTCTTTTACTGTTTGATCCACAGTTTCCAAAAACAATTTGAAATGTGGACTCGTCAGACCACAGAAGACTTTTCCACTTTGTATCAGTCCATCTTAGATGAGCTCAGGCCCAGCGAAGTGTTTCTGGGTGTTGTTGATAAATGGCTGTGGCTTTGCATAGTAGAGTTTTAACTTGCTCTTACAGATGTAGCGACCAACTGTAGTTACTGACAGTGGGTTTCTGAAGTGTTCCTGAGCCCATGTGGTGATATCCTTTACACACTGATGTGGCTCACCTGTTCCCAATTTGCCTGTTCACCTGTGGGATGTTCCAAATAAGTCTTTGATGAGCATTCCTCAACTTTATCACTCTTTTTAGCCACTTGTGCCAGCTTTTGTTGCAGGCATCACCTTCTTTCCTCCCTCCCTCGCTCCCTTCTTTCCTCTCTCCCTCGCTCCCCTCTTTCCTCTCGCCCTTGCTCCCTTCTTTCCTCCCTCCCTTATCCTTCCTCCCTTCTTTGTTCCCTCCCTCGCTCCCTTCTTTCCTCTCTCCCTTGCTCCCTTCTTTCATTCTCTCCCTTCTTTCCTCCCTCCCTCGCTCCCTTCTTTCCTCTCTCCCTTGCTCCCTTCTTTCCTCCCTCCCTTATCCTTCCTCCCTCCCTCGCTCCCTTCTTTCCTCTCTCCCTTGCTCCCTTCTTTCCTCCCTCCCTTATCCTTCCTCCCTCCCGCGCTCCCTTCTTTCCTCTCTCCCTTGCTCCCTTCTTTCCTCCCTCCCTTATCTTTCCTCCCTCCCTCGCTCCCTTCTTTCCTCCCTCCCTTATCCTTCCTCCCTTCTTTCCTCTCTCCCTCGCTCCCTTCTTTCCTCTCTCCCTTGCTCCCTTCTTTCCTCCCTCCCTTATCTTTCCTCCCTCCCTCGCTCCCTTCTTTCCTCTCTCCCTTGCTCCCTTCTTTCCTCCCTCCCTTATCCTTCCTCCCTTCTTTCCTCTCTCCCTTGCTCCCTTCTTTCCTTCCTCCCTTCTTTCCTCCCTCCCTCGCTCCCTTCTTTCCTCTCTCCCTTGCTCCCTTCTTTCCTCCGTCCCTTATCCTTCCTCCCTTCTTTCCTCCCTCCCTTATCCTTCCTCCCTTCTTTCCTCCCTCCCTCGCTCCCTTCTTTCCTCTCTCCCTTGCTCCCTTCTTTCCTCCCTCCCTTATCCTTCCTCCCTTCTTTCCTCCCTCCCTCGCTCCCTTCTTTCCTCTCTCCCTTGCTCCCTTCTTTCCTCCCTCCCTTATCCTTCCTCCCTTCTTTCCTCTCTCCCTTGCTCCCTTCTTTCCTTCCTCCCTTCTTTCCTCCCTCCCTCGCTCCCTTCTTTCCTCTCTCCCTTGCTCCCTTCTTTCCTCCGTCCCTTATCCTTCCTCCCTTCTTTCCTCCCTCCCTTATCCTTCCTCCCTTCTTTCCTCCCTCCCTCGCTCCCTTCTTTCCTCTCTCCCTTGCTCCCTTCTTTCCTCCCTCCCTTATCCTTCCTCCCTTCTTTCCTCCCTCCCTCGCTCCCTTCTTTCCTCTCTCCCTTGCTCCCTTCTTTCATTCTCTCCCTTCTTTCCTCCCTCCCTCGCTCCCTTCTTTCCTCTCTCCCTTGCTCCCTTCTTTCCTCCCTCCCTTATCCTTCCTCCCTCCCTCGCTCCCTTCTTTCCTCTCTCCCTTGCTCCCTTCTTTCCTCCCTCCCTTATCCTTCCTCCCTCCCGCGCTCCCTTCTTTCCTCTCTCCCTTGCTCCCTTCTTTCCTCCCTCCCTTATCTTTCCTCCCTCCCTCGCTCCCTTCTTTCCTCCCTCCCTTATCCTTCCTCCCTTCTTTCCTCTCTCCCTCGCTCCCTTCTTTCCTCTCTCCCTTGCTCCCTTCTTTCCTCCCTCCCTTATCTTTCCTCCCTCCCTCGCTCCCTTCTTTCCTCTCTCCCTTGCTCCCTTCTTTCCTCCCTCCCTTATCCTTCCTCCCTTCTTTCCTCTCTCCCTTGCTCCCTTCTTTCCTTCCTCCCTTCTTTCCTCCCTCCCTCGCTCCCTTCTTTCCTCTCTCCCTTGCTCCCTTCTTTCCTCCGTCCCTTATCCTTCCTCCCTTCTTTCCTCCCTCCCTTATCCTTCCTCCCTTCTTTCCTCCCTCCCTCGCTCCCTTCTTTCCTCTCTCCCTTGCTCCCTTCTTTCCTCCCTCCCTTATCCTTCCTCCCTTCTTTCCTCCCTCCCTCGCTCCCTTCTTTCCTCTCTCCCTTGCTCCCTTCTTTCCTCCCTCCCTTATCCTTCCTCCCTTCTTTCCTCTCTCCCTTGCTCCCTTCTTTCCTTCCTCCCTTCTTTCCTCCCTCCCTCGCTCCCTTCTTTCCTCTCTCCCTTGCTCCCTTCTTTCCTCCGTCCCTTATCCTTCCTCCCTTCTTTCCTCCCTCCCTTATCCTTCCTCCCTTCTTTCCTCCCTCCCTCGCTCCCTTCTTTCCTCTCTCCCTTGCTCCCTTCTTTCCTCCCTCCCTTATCCTTCCTCCCTTCTTTCCTCCCTCCCTCGCTCCCTTCTTTCCTCTCTCCCTTGCTCCCTTCTTTCCTCCCTCCCTTATCCTTCCTCCCTTCTTTCCTCTCTCCCTCGCTCCCTTCTTTCCTCTCTCCCTTGCTCCCTTCTTTCCTCCCCTATAGCTATACATTGTGGAGCTATACCGCCCCTGTGGGACGGTATAGCTCGGTTGGTAGAGCGGCCGTGCCAGCAACTTGAGGGTTGCAGGTTTGATCCCCGCTTCCGCCATCCTAGTCACTGCCGTTGTGTCCTTGGGCAAGACACTTTACCCACCTGCTCCCAGTGCCACCCACACTGCTTTGAATGGAACTTAGATATTGGCTTTCACTATGTAAAGTGCTTTGAGTCACTTGAGAAAAAGCGCTATATAAATGTAATTCACTTCACTTCACTTCACTCCCTCCCTTATCCTTCCTCCCTTCTTTCCTCCCTCCCTCGCTCCCTTCTTTCCTCTCTCCCTTCCTCCCTTCTTTCCTCGCTCCCTTATCCTTCTTCCCTTCTTTCCTCCCTCTGTCCATCCCTCGCTCCCTTCCTCCCTCCCTTGGTCCCTCCTTTCCTCTCGCCCTCCCTCGTTCCCTTCTTTCCTCGCTCCCTCCCTTCTTTCCTCTCTCCTTTCCTCCCTTCTTTCCTCCCTCGCTTTTCCTCCCTTCTTTCCTCCCTCGCTCTCTCCTTCCCTCTCTCTCTCCCTTCCTCCCTCCCTCCCTGCATCCCTCTCTCCCTCGCTCCCTCTCTCCCTCCCTCCCTCCCTCTCTGCCTGCCTCCCTCCCTCCCTCGCTCCCTCTCTCCCTCCCTCTCTCCCTCCCTGCATCCCTCCCTCCCTCCCTCCCTCCCTCCCTCCCTCCCTCCCTCCCTCTCTCTCTCTGCCTTCCTGCCTCCCTCCCTCTCTCCCCGGGTGTGTGTCAGCCGTGGTGAGGACGTCCAGAGAGTAAGATGGCGGGACTGCGAGTGTGCGTGTACCGGTGTGCAGTGTGCGTGTTGTGTGCGCTGTGTGCCGCCGCCGCGCTGCTGAGGCTGTGCTGGAGCGCCATCTTGCGGCCGACGGCCACCTTCCAGTGGACGCAGCGCCAAAGTCCGCCGGCGTGTCTGCACGACACGTCCTTGGGCACGCACTGCTACGTGCGCATCAAGGTGAGGCGCGTGCACGTGGGTTTTGCGGCGTGGACGCGCGTGTGCTGGCGTCGTGATCGCGTGCGCGGGGTCTGACGCGTGTTTTTTGTTTTGGCGCCGCCGTGCACGCGCACCTGCTCGACGTGTTGTCACGTGACTGAAATATTTCCACCTCATTAGGTCACGTGCTGATGAGACGCTCACGTTCAGACAGGAAGGTGAATATGACGTCACTGAACTCATTTATACAACTTGTCTAATCTAATTATGCACACCATTTCAGTCAATCAAAATACGTGCTTAAAATGGAGTGTTTTTAAGATCCGCTTCAAAAAAATTACTTTGTTAAAATACATTCATCCATCCATTTCCTACCGCTTGTCCCTATATAGTGCTTTAAAATTCAGCATGGGAAAAAACTGTATAAAAATGATTTGTAAAGATAATTGTAAAAAAAAAAAAAAAAAGTGATATGTTTTCAATATAACACCCCCCTAGTACACTTAATAAGTACCCTTGGAGTGATAGTGATATATTTTCAATATATCACCCACCCAGTACACTTAATAAGTACACTTAGAGTGACTATTTTCAAAATATCACCCACCTAGTACACTTAAGTACCCTTGGCGTGATAGTTATATATTTTCAATACATCACCCCCTAGTACACTTAATAAGTACCCTTGGAGTGATAGTGATATATTTTCAATACATCACCCCCTTAGTACACTTAATAAGTACACTTGGAGTGACATTATTTTCAATATATCACCCCCCTAGTACACTTAGTAAGTATACTTGGAGTGATATTAATATATTTTCAATACATCACCCACCTAGTCCACTTAATAAGTACACTTGGAGTGACATTATTTTCAATATATCACCCCCCTAGTACACTTAGTAAGTATACTTGGAGTGATAGTAATATATTTTCAATACATCACCCACCTAGTCCACTTAATAAGTACACTTGGAGTGACATTATTTTCAATATATCACCCCCCTAGTACACTTAGTAAGTATACTTGGAGTGATAGTAATATATTTTCAATACATCACCCACCTAGTCCACTTAATAAGTACACTTGGAGTGACATTATTTTCAATATATCACCCACCTGGTACACTTAAGTACCCTTGCAGTAATCGTGATATATTTTCAATATATCACCCACCTAGTACACTTAATAAGTATACTTGGAGTGATAGTGATATATTTTCAATACATCACCCACCTAGTCCACTTAATAAGTACACTTGGAGTGACATTATTTTCAATATATCACCCACCGAGTACACTTACGTACACTTGGAGTGATAGTGATATATTTTCAATACATCACCCCCCTAGTACACTTGGAGTGACATTATTATTTTCAATATATCACCCACCCATTCTGTGGCTTTAGAAAGCCGTAAAAAGTTAGCACCTGAAAGCCTCTCAGACCATGAGAAACCAATTCTCTGGTCTGACCAGACCAAGACTGAAGTCTTTGGCATGAATGTCAGGCGTCATGTTTGGAAGAAACCACACCGAGAGCATCCCTACAGTGGTGGCAGCATCATGATGTGGGGATGGTTTTCAGCGGTAGGAACTGGTAGACTAGTCAGGATAGAGGGAAAGATGAATGCAGCAATGTACGGAGACATCCTGGATGAACCTGATGGAGCTCTAGAGGTGCTGCAAAGAGGAATGGTTGAAAGTGTCCAAAGATAGGTGTCAATCAATCAATCAATGTTTATTTATATAGCCCTAATCACAAGTGTCTCAAAGGGCTGCACAAGCCACAACGACATCCTCGGTACACAGCCCACATAAGGGCAAGGAAAAACTCACCCCAGTGGGACGTCGATGTGAATGACTATGAGAAACTTTGGAGAGGACCGCATATGCTAACATAATAGTGAAAGTCCAGTCCATAGTGGATCTAACATAATAGTGAGAGTCCAGTCCATAGTGGATCTAACATAATAGTGTGAGAGTCCAGTCCATAGTGGATCTAACATAATAGTGAGAGTCCAGTCCATAGTGGATCTAACATAATAGTGAGAGTCCAGTCCATAGTGGATCTAACATAATAGTGAGAGTCCAGTCCATAGTGGATCTAACATAATAGTGTGAGAGTCCAGTCCATAGTGGATCTAACATAATAGTGTGAGAGTCCAGTCCATAGTGGATCTAACATAATAGTGTGAGAGTCCAGTCCATAGTGGATCTAACATAATAGTGAGAGTCCAGTCCATAGTGGATCTAACATAATAGTGTGAGAGTCCAGTCCATAGTGGATCTAACATAATAGTGAGAGTCCAGTCCATAGTGGATCTAACATAATAGTGTGAGAGTCCAGTCCATAGTGGATCTAACAGAATAGTGTGAGAGTCCAGTCCATAGTGGATCTAACATAATAGTGTGAGAGTCCAGTCCATAGTGGATCTAACATAATAGTGAGAGTCCAGTCCATAGTGGATCTAACATAATAGTGTGAGAGTCCAGTCCATAGTGGATCTAACATAATAGTGAGAGTCCAGTCCATAGTGGATCTAACATAATAGTGAGAGTCCAGTCCATAGTGGATCTGACATAATAGTGTGAGAGTCCAGTCCATAGTGGATCTGACATAATAGTGTGAGAGTCCAGTCCATAGTGGATCTAACATAATAGTGAGAGTCCAGTCCATAGTGGATCTAACATAATAGTGAGAGTCCAGTCCATAGTGGATCTAACATAATAGTGAGAGTCCAGTCCATAGTGGATCTAACATAATAGTGTGAGAGTCCAGTCCATAGTGGATCTAACATAATAGTGAGAGTCCAGTCCATAGTGGATCTAACATAATAGTGTGAGAGTCCAGTCCATAGTGGATCTAACAGAATAGTGTGAGAGTCCAGTCCATAGTGGATCTAACATAATAGTGTGAGAGTCCAGTCCATAGTGGATCTAACATAATAGTGAGAGTCCAGTCCATAGTGGATCTAACATAATAGTGTGAGAGTCCAGTCCATAGTGGATCTAACATAATAGTGAGAGTCCAGTCCATAGTGGATCTAACATAATAGTGAGAGTCCAGTCCATAGTGGATCTGACATAATAGTGTGAGAGTCCAGTCCATAGTGGATCTGACATAATAGTGTGAGAGTCCAGTCCATAGTGGATCTAACATAATAGTGAGAGTCCAGTCCATAGTGGATCTAACATAATAGTGAGAGTCCAGTCCATAGTGGATCTAACATAATAGTGAGAGTCCAGTCCATAGTGGATCTAACATAATAGTGTGAGAGTCCAGTCCATAGTGGATCTAACATAATAGTGAGAGTCCAGTCCATAGTGGATCTAACATAATAGTGTGAGAGTCCAGTCCATAGTGGATCTAACAGAATAGTGTGAGAGTCCAGTCCATAGTGGATCTAACATAGTAGTGAGAGTCCAGTCCATAGTGGATCTAACATAATAGTGTGAGAGTCCAGTCCATAGTGGATCTAACATAATAGTGAGAGTCCAGTCCATAGTGGATCTAACATAATAGTGAGAGTCCAGTCCATAGTGGATCTAACATAATAGTGTGAGAGTCCAGTCCATAGTGGATCTAACATAATAGTGAGAGTCCAGTCCATAGTGGATCTAACATAATAGTGTGAGAGTCCAGTCCATAGTGGATCTAACATAATAGTGAGAGTCCAGTCCATAGTGGATCTAACATAATAGTGAGAGTCCAGTCCATAGTGGATCTAACATAATAGTGAGAGTCCAGTCCATAGTGGATCTAACATAATAGTGTGAGAGTCCAGTCCATAGTGGATCTAACATAATAGTGAGAGTCCAGTCCATAGTGGATCTAACATAATAGTGTGAGAGTCCAGTCCATAGTGGATCTAACAGAATAGTGTGAGAGTCCAGTCCATAGTGGATCTAACATAATAGTGAGAGTCCAGTCCATAGTGGATCTAACATAATAGTGAGAGTCCAGTCCATAGTGGATCTAACATAATAGTGAGAGTCCAGTCCATAGTGGATCTAACATAATAGTGTGAGTCCAGTCCATAGTGGATCTAACATAATAGACCCCAAAGTAATATGTTCCAGTAATGTAGACGAGATGCAACGTGTGTGTGTGTGTGTGTGTGTGTGTGTGTGTGTGTGTGTGTGTGTGTGTGTGTGTGTGTGTGTGTGTGTGTGTGTGTGTGTGTGTGTGTGTGTGTGTGTGTGTGTGTGTGTGTGTGTGTGTGTGTGTGTGTGTGTGTGTGTGTGTGTGTGTGTGTGTGTGTGTGTGTGTGTGTTATGGTGCATCAACAAAGACTGAATACTCATGAACATGTCTTTTTACTTTCAATATATTTGTACACTTTGTCATGATGGGGTCTTGTGTGTAGAACTTGGAGGACCTAAATGAAATGATTCCATTTTGGCTGTCCTATAATGAAATGTGAGAAAAGTGTGATGGATGTTTCCCCAGCGGTGGTCATGAAGTCCACTCAGTGTCCATCTTGTCTCCTCACAGGACTCTGGTCTCAGGTTTCACTACGTGGCGGCAGGTGAGAGGGGCAAGCCTCTCATGCTCTTCTTGCACGGCTTCCCTGAGTTCTGGTAGGTGACCACATCATTGTTTTGGAGTGTAGGTGACCACATCATTGTTTTGGAGTGTAGGTGACCACCTCATTGTTTTGGAGTGTAGGTGACCACATCATTGTTTTGGAGTGTAGGTGACCACCTCATTGTTTTGGAGTGTAGGTGACCACATCATTGTTTTGGAGTGTAGGTGACCACATCATTGTTTTGGAGTGTAGGTGACCACCTCATTGTTTTGGAGTGTAGGTGACCACGTCATTGTTTTGGAGTGTAGGTGACCACCTCATTGTTTTGGAGTGTAGGTGACCACCTCATTGTTTTGGAGTGTAGGTGACCACGTCATTGTTTTGGAGTGTAGGTGACCACGTCATTGTTTTGGAGTGTAGGTGACCACATCATTGTTTTGGAGTGTAGGTGACCACATCATTGTTTTGGAGTGTAGGTGACCACATCATTGTTTTGGAGTGTAGGTGACCACCTCATTGTTTTGGAGTGTAGGTGACCACATCATTGTTTTGGAGTGTAGGTGACCACCTCATTGTTTTGGAGTGTAGGTGACCACATCATTGTTTTGGAGTGTAGGTGACCACATCATTGTTTTGGAGTGTAGGTGACCACATCATTGTTTTGGAGTGTAGGTGACCACCTCATTGTTTTGGAGTGTAGGTGACCACATCATTGTTTTGGAGTGTAGGTGACCACCTCATTGTTTTGGAGTGTAGGTGACCACATCATTGTTTTGGAGTGTAGGTGACCACCTCATTGTTTTGGAGTGTAGGTGACCACATCATTGTTTTGGAGTGTAGGTGACCACATCATTGTTTTGGAGTGTAGGTGACCACCTCATTGTTTTGGAGTGTAGGTGACCACCTCATTGTTTTGGAGTGTAGGTGACCACCTCATTGTTTTGGAGTGTAGGTGACCACCTCATTGTTTTGGAGTGTAGGTGACCACCTCATTGTTTTGGAGTGTAGGTGACCACCTCATTGTTTTGGAGTGTAGGTGACCACCTCATTGTTTTGGAGTGTAGGTGACCACCTCATTGTTTTGGAGTGTAGGTGACCACCTCATTGTTTTGGAGTGTAGGTGACCACATCATTGTTTTGGAGTGTAGGTGACCACATCATTGTTTTGGAGTGTAGGTGACCACATCATTGTTTTGGAGTGTAGGTGACCACATCATTGTTTTGGAGTGTAGGTGACCACATCATTGTTTTGGAGTGTAGGTGACCACCTCATTGTTTTGGAGTGTAGGTGACCACCTCATTGTTTTGGAGTGTAGGTGACCACCTCATTGTTTTGGAGTGTAGGTGACCACCTCATTGTTTTGGAGTGTAGGTGACCACCTCATTGTTTTGGAGTGTAGGTGACCACCTCATTGTTTTGGAGTGTAGGTGACCACCTCATTGTTTTGGAGTGTAGGTGACCACCTCATTGTTTTGGAGTGTAGGTGACCACATCATTGTTTTGGAGTGTAGGTGACCACATCATTGTTTTGGAGTGTAGGTGACCACAGAATTGTTTTGGAGTGTAGGTGACCACATCATTGTTTTGGAGTGTAGGTGACCACCTCATTGTTTTGGAGTGTAGGTGACCACAGAATTGTTTTGGAGTGTAGGTGACCACATCATTGTTTTGGAGTGTAGGTGACCACATCATTGTTTTGGAGTGTAGGTGACCACGTCATTGTTTTGGAGTGTAGGTGACCACAGAATTGTTTTGGAGTGTAGGTGACCACATCATTGTTTTGGAGTGTAGGTGACCACATCATTGTTTTGGAGTGTAGGTGACCACCTCATTGTTTTGGAGTGTAGGTGACCACCTCATTGTTTTGGAGTGTAGGTGACCACCTCATTGTTTTGGAGTGTAGGTGACCACCTCATTGTTTTGGAGTGTAGGTGACCACCTCATTGTTTTGGAGTGTAGGTGACCACCTCATTGTTTTGGAGTGTAGGTGACCACCTCATTGTTTTGGAGTGTAGGTGACCACCTCATTGTTTTGGAGTGTAGGTGACCACATCATTGTTTTGGAGTGTAGGTGACCACCTCATTGTTTTGGAGTGTAGGTGACCACATCATTGTTTTGGAGTGTAGGTGACCACATCATTGTTTTGGAGTGTAGGTGACCACCTCATTGTTTTGGAGTGTAGGTGACCACCTCATTGTTTTGGAGTGTAGGTGACCACAGAATTGTTTTGGAGTGTAGGTGACCACATCATTGTTTTGGAGTGTAGGTGACCACATCATTGTTTTGGAGTGTAGGTGACCACGTCATTGTTTTGGAGTGTAGGTGACCACATCATTGTTTTGGAGTGTAGGTGACCACGTCATTGTTTTGGAGTGTAGGTGACCACATCATTGTTTTGGAGTGTAGGTGACCACATCATTGTTTTGGAGTGTAGGTGACCACATCATTGTTTTGGAGTGTAGGTGACCACCTCATTGTTTTGGAGTGTAGGTGACCACCTCATTGTTTTGGAGTGTAGGTGACCACAGAATTGTTTTGGGGTGTAGGTGACCACCTCATTGTTTTGGAGTGTAGGTGACCACCTCATTGTTTTGGAGTGTAGGTGACCACATCATTGTTTTGGAGTGTAGGTGACCACCTCATTGTTTTGGAGTGTAGGTGACCACATCATTGTTTTGGAGTGTAGGTGACCACCTCATTGTTTTGGAGTGTAGGTGACCACATCATTGTTTTGGAGTGTAGGTGACCACCTCATTGTTTTGGAGTGTAGGTGACCACATCATTGTTTTGGAGTGTAGGTGACCACCTCATTGTTTTGGAGTGTAGGTGACCACCTCATTGTTTTGGAGTGTAGGTGACCACGTCATTGTTTTGGAGTGTAGGTGACCACATCATTGTTTTGGAGTGTAGGTGACCACGTCATTGTTTTGGAGTGTAGGTGACCACATCATTGTTTTGGAGTGTAGGTGACCACATCATTGTTTTGGAGTGTAGGTGACCACATCATTGTTTTGGAGTGTAGGTGACCACCTCATTGTTTTGGAGTGTAGGTGACCACCTCATTGTTTTGGAGTGTAGGTGACCACATCATTGTTTTGGAGTGTAGGTGACCACCTCATTGTTTTGGAGTGTAGGTGACCACAGAATTGTTTTGGAGTGTAGGTGACCACGTCATTGTTTTGGAGTGTAGGTGACCACCTCATTGTTTTGGAGTGTAGGTGACCACCTCATTGTTTTGGAGTGTAGGTGACCACCTCATTGTTTTGGAGTGTAGGTGACCACCTCATTGTTTTGGAGTGTAGGTGACCACATCATTGTTTTGGAGTGTAGGTGACCACCTCATTGTTTTGGAGTGTAGGTGACCACATCATTGTTTTGGAGTGTAGGTGACCACATCATTGTTTTGGAGTGTAGGTGACCACATCATTGTTTTGGAGTGTAGGTGACCACCTCATTGTTTTGGAGTGTAGGTGACCACCTCATTGTTTTGGAGTGTAGGTGACCACCTCATTGTTTTGGAGTGTAGGTGACCACATCATTGTTTTGGAGTGTAGGTGACCACCTCATTGTTTTGGAGTGTAGGTGACCACCTCATTGTTTTGGAGTGTAGGTGACCACCTCATTGTTTTGGAGTGTAGGTGACCACCTCATTGTTTTGGAGTGTAGGTGACCACCTCATTGTTTTGGAGTGTAGGTGACCACATCATTGTTTTGGAGTGTAGGTGACCACCTCATTGTTTTGGAGTGTAGGTGACCACCTCATTGTTTTGGAGTGTAGGTGACCACCTCATTGTTTTGGAGTGTAGGTGACCACATCATTGTTTTGGAGTGTAGGTGACCACCTCATTGTTTTGGAGTGTAGGTGACCACCTCATTGTTTTGGAGTGTAGGTGACCACATCATTGTTTTGGAGTGTAGGTGACCACCTCATTGTTTTGGAGTGTAGGTGACCACCTCATTGTTTTGGAGTGTAGGTGACCACATCATTGTTTTGGAGTGTAGGTGACCACAGAATTGTTTTGGAGTGTAGGTGACCACGTCATTGTTTTGGAGTGTAGGTGACCACCTCATTGTTTTGGAGTGTAGGTGACCACCTCATTGTTTTGGAGTGTAGGTGACCACCTCATTGTTTTGGAGTGTAGGTGACCACCTCATTGTTTTGGAGTGTAGGTGACCACCTCATTGTTTTGGAGTGTAGGTGACCACCTCATTGTTTTGGAGTGTAGGTGACCACATCATTGTTTTGGAGTGTAGGTGACCACATCATTGTTTTGGAGTGTAGGTGACCACAGAATTGTTTTGGAGTGTAGGTGACCACATCATTGTTTTGGAGTGTAGGTGACCACCTCATTGTTTTGGAGTGTAGGTGACCACAGAATTGTTTTGGAGTGTAGGTGACCACATCATTGTTTTGGAGTGTAGGTGACCACATCATTGTTTTGGAGTGTAGGTGACCACGTCATTGTTTTGGAGTGTAGGTGACCACAGAATTGTTTTGGAGTGTAGGTGACCACATCATTGTTTTGGAGTGTAGGTGACCACATCATTGTTTTGGAGTGTAGGTGACCACCTCATTGTTTTGGAGTGTAGGTGACCACCTCATTGTTTTGGAGTGTAGGTGACCACCTCATTGTTTTGGAGTGTAGGTGACCACCTCATTGTTTTGGAGTGTAGGTGACCACCTCATTGTTTTGGAGTGTAGGTGACCACCTCATTGTTTTGGAGTGTAGGTGACCACCTCATTGTTTTGGAGTGTAGGTGACCACCTCATTGTTTTGGAGTGTAGGTGACCACATCATTGTTTTGGAGTGTAGGTGACCACCTCATTGTTTTGGAGTGTAGGTGACCACATCATTGTTTTGGAGTGTAGGTGACCACATCATTGTTTTGGAGTGTAGGTGACCACCTCATTGTTTTGGAGTGTAGGTGACCACCTCATTGTTTTGGAGTGTAGGTGACCACAGAATTGTTTTGGAGTGTAGGTGACCACATCATTGTTTTGGAGTGTAGGTGACCACATCATTGTTTTGGAGTGTAGGTGACCACGTCATTGTTTTGGAGTGTAGGTGACCACATCATTGTTTTGGAGTGTAGGTGACCACGTCATTGTTTTGGAGTGTAGGTGACCACATCATTGTTTTGGAGTGTAGGTGACCACATCATTGTTTTGGAGTGTAGGTGACCACATCATTGTTTTGGAGTGTAGGTGACCACCTCATTGTTTTGGAGTGTAGGTGACCACCTCATTGTTTTGGAGTGTAGGTGACCACAGAATTGTTTTGGAGTGTAGGTGACCACCTCATTGTTTTGGAGTGTAGGTGACCACCTCATTGTTTTGGAGTGTAGGTGACCACATCATTGTTTTGGAGTGTAGGTGACCACCTCATTGTTTTGGAGTGTAGGTGACCACATCATTGTTTTGGAGTGTAGGTGACCACCTCATTGTTTTGGAGTGTAGGTGACCACATCATTGTTTTGGAGTGTAGGTGACCACCTCATTGTTTTGGAGTGTAGGTGACCACATCATTGTTTTGGAGTGTAGGTGACCACCTCATTGTTTTGGAGTGTAGGTGACCACCTCATTGTTTTGGAGTGTAGGTGACCACGTCATTGTTTTGGAGTGTAGGTGACCACATCATTGTTTTGGAGTGTAGGTGACCACGTCATTGTTTTGGAGTGTAGGTGACCACATCATTGTTTTGGAGTGTAGGTGACCACCTCATTGTTTTGGAGTGTAGGTGACCACCTCATTGTTTTGGAGTGTAGGTGACCACCTCATTGTTTTGGAGTGTAGGTGACCACCTCATTGTTTTGGAGTGTAGGTGACCACATCATTGTTTTGGAGTGTAGGTGACCACCTCATTGTTTTGGAGTGTAGGTGACCACATCATTGTTTTGGAGTGTAGGTGACCACATCATTGTTTTGGAGTGTAGGTGACCACCTCATTGTTTTGGAGTGTAGGTGACCACATCATTGTTTTGGAGTGTAGGTGACCACATCATTGTTTTGGAGTGTAGGTGACCACCTCATTGTTTTGGAGTGTAGGTGACCACATCATTGTTTTGGAGTGTAGGTGACCACCTCATTGTTTTGGAGTGTAGGTGACCACCTCATTGTTTTGGAGTGTAGGTGACCACCTCATTGTTTTGGAGTGTAGGTGACCACCTCATTGTTTTGGAGTGTAGGTGACCACCTCATTGTTTTGGAGTGTAGGTGACCACATCATTGTTTTGGAGTGTAGGTGACCACCTCATTGTTTTGGAGTGTAGGTGACCACCTCATTGTTTTGGAGTGTAGGTGACCACCTCATTGTTTTGGAGTGTAGGTGACCACATCATTGTTTTGGAGTGTAGGTGACCACCTCATTGTTTTGGAGTGTAGGTGACCACCTCATTGTTTTGGAGTGTAGGTGACCACATCATTGTTTTGGAGTGTAGGTGACCACCTCATTGTTTTGGAGTGTAGGTGACCACATCATTGTTTTGGAGTGTAGGTGACCACCTCATTGTTTTGGAGTGTAGGTGACCACCTCATTGTTTTGGAGTGTAGGTGACCACCTCATTGTTTTGGAGTGTAGGTGACCACATCATTGTTTTGGAGTGTAGGTGACCACCTCATTGTTTTGGAGTGTAGGTGACCACCTCATTGTTTTGGAGTGTAGGTGACCACCTCATTGTTTTGGAGTGTAGGTGACCACCTCATTGTTTTGGAGTGTAGGTGACCACCTCATTGTTTTGGAGTGTAGGTGACCACATCATTGTTTTGGAGTGTAGGTGACCACCTCATTGTTTTGGAGTGTAGGTGACCACCTCATTGTTTTGGAGTGTAGGTGACCACCTCATTGTTTTGGAGTGTAGGTGACCACATCATTGTTTTGGAGTGTAGGTGACCACCTCATTGTTTTGGAGTGTAGGTGACCACCTCATTGTTTTGGAGTGTAGGTGACCACATCATTGTTTTGGAGTGTAGGTGACCACCTCATTGTTTTGGAGTGTAGGTGACCACATCATTGTTTTGGAGTGTAGGTGACCACCTCATTGTTTTGGAGTGTAGGTGACCACATCATTGTTTTGGAGTGTAGGTGACCACAGAATTGTTTTGGAGTGTAGGTGACCACGTCATTGTTTTGGAGTGTAGGTGACCACCTCATTGTTTTGGAGTGTAGGTGACCACCTCATTGTTTTGGAGTGTAGGTGACCACCTCATTGTTTTGGAGTGTAGGTGACCACCTCATTGTTTTGGAGTGTAGGTGACCACCTCATTGTTTTGGAGTGTAGGTGACCACATCATTGTTTTGGAGTGTAGGTGACCACATCATTGTTTTGGAGTGTAGGTGACCACATCATTGTTTTGGAGTGTAGGTGACCACAGAATTGTTTTGGAGTGTAGGTGACCACCTCATTGTTTTGGAGTGTAGGTGACCACCTCATTGTTTTGGAGTGTAGGTGACCACATCATTGTTTTGGAGTGTAGGTGACCACCTCATTGTTTTGGAGTGTAGGTGACCACATCATTGTTTTGGAGTGTAGGTGACCACATCATTGTTTTGGAGTGTAGGTGACCACCTCATTGTTTTGGAGTGTAGGTGACCACATCATTGTTTTGGAGTGTAGGTGACCACATCATTGTTTTGGAGTGTAGGTGACCACATCATTGTTTTGGAGTGTAGGTGACCACATCATTGTTTTGGAGTGTAGGTGACCACATCATTGTTTTGGAGTGTAGGTGACCACATCATTGTTTTGGAGTGTAGGTGACCACATCATTGTTTTGGAGTGTAGGTGACCACCTCATTGTTTTGGAGTGTAGGTGACCACCTCATTGTTTTGGAGTGTAGGTGACTTAGATTGTCTATGTGGTTCTCGCTCAGCAGGGAAGTCCTCCAGGGCAACAAACCCTGATAGGATAGAGACCCTCATGGATCACAGAGGTTGTCAAGTCCTGTCAGCAGCCATGATGATTAGTGAGGAGCTCACATTGTGGGCATCACTTGAAGAAAGTCTGGGATGCACTTGGCTCACTGCAACATGCACACACATGTTCACTGTGTGTGTGTGTGTGTGTGTGTGTGTGTGTGTGTGTGTGTGTGTGTGTGTGTGTGTGTGTGTGTGTGTGTGTGTGTGTGTGTGTGTGTGTGTGTGTGTGTGTGTGTGTGTGTGTGTGTGTGTGTGTGTGTGTGTGTGTGTGTGTGTAATAATTATAACTAGTTGGCAGCAAAGAGCAGTATTTTGCTACCTAGACGGGTTGCCAGGTTGGCGCAGGTGCACACATTTATAACATGATTGAACTGACTTGATCAAAGTTCTGTGGTCGCCATGACGATAAGCCATCATTGATGACACGCAGGTTCTCGTGGCGCCACCAGCTGCGCGAGTTCAAGAGCGAGTTCCGCGTGGTCGCCGTCGACATGCGAGGCTACGGCGAGTCGGACCTGCCGCCCGGCGTGGACAACTACCACCCGGGCCACCTGGTGACCGACATCAAGGACATGGTGGAGCACCTTGGTGAGGACACACCTCCTTTGTGGCTCAGTCAGTCACCCTCACTCTCAGCATAGACTCATCCATCATTGTAGAGTCACCCTCACTGTAGAGTCACCCTCACTGTAGAGTCACCATCACTGTAAACTCCCCATCACTGTAGAGTCACCATCACTGTAAACTCCCCATCACTGTAGAGTCACCATCACTGTAAACTCCCCATCACTGTAGAGTCACCATCACTGTAAACTCCCCCGCACTGTAGAGTCACCCTCACTGTAAACTCCCCATCACTGTAGAGTCACCATCACTGTAGAGTCACCCTCACTGTAGAGTCGCCCTCACTGTAGAGTCACCATCACTGTAGAGTCACCATCACTGTAAACTCCCCATCATTGTAGAGTCACCCTCACTGTAAACTCCCCATCACTGTAGAGTCACCCTCACTGTAAACTCCCCATCACTGTAGAGTCACCATCACTGTAAACTCCCCATCACTGTAGAGTCACCCTCACTGTAAACTCCCCATCACTGTAGAGTCACCCTCACTGTAAACTCCCCCGCACTGTAGAGTCACCCTCACTGTAAACTCCCCATCACTGTAGAGTCACCCTCACTGTAAACTCCCCATCACTGTAGAGTCACCCTCACTGTAAACTCCCCCGCACTGTAGAGTCACCCTCACTGTAAACTCCCCATCACTGTAGAGTCACCCTCACTGTAAACTCCCCATCACTGTAGAGTCACCCTCACTGTAGAGTCGCCCTCACTGTAAACTCCCCATCACTGTAGAGTCACCCTCACTGTAAACTCCCCATCACTGTAGAGTCACCCTCACTGTAGAGTCACCCTCACTGTAGAGTCACCATCACTGTAAACTCCCCCGCACTGTAGAGTCACCCTCACTGTAAACTCCCCATCACTGTAGAGTCACCCTCACTGTAAACTCCCCCGCACTGTAGAGTCACCCTCACTGTAAACTCCCCATCACTGTAGAGTCACCCTCACTGTAGAGTCGCCCTCACTGTAGAGTCACCATCACTGTAGAGTCACCCTCACTGTAGAGTCACCCTCACTGTAGAGTCACCCTCACTGTAAACTCCCCATCACTGTAGAGTCACCATCACTGTAGACTCCCCCGCACTGTAGAGTCACCATCACTGTAAACTCCCCATCACTGTATAGTCACCATCACTGTAAACTCCCCATCACTGTAGAGTCACCATCACTGTAGAGTCACCCTCACTGTAGAGTCACCTTCACTGTAGAGTCACCCTCACTGTAAACTCCCATCACTGTAGAGTCACCATCACTGTAGACTCCCCCGCACTGTAGAGTCACCCTCACTGTAAACTCCCCATCACTGTAGAGTCACCATCACTGTAGACTCCCCCGCACTGTAGAGTCACCCTCACTGTAAACTCCCCATCACTGTAGAGTCACCTTCACTGTAGAGTCACCCTCACTGTAGAGTCACCATCACTGTAGAGTCACCCTCACTGTAAACTCCCCATCACTGTAGAGTCACCATCACTGTAGACTCCCCCGCACTGTAGAGTCACCATCACTGTAGACTCCCCATCACTGTATAGTCACCATCACTGTAAACTCCCCATCACTGTAGAGTCACCATCACTGTAGAGTCGCCCTCACTGTAGAGTCGCCCTCACTGTAGAGTCGCCCTCACTGTAGAGTCACCATCACTGTAAACTCCCCATCACTGTAGAGTCACCATCACTGTAGAGTTGCCCTCACTGTAGAGTCGCCCTCACTGTAGAGTCGCCCATCACTGTAGAGTCGCCCTCACTGTAGAGTCACCATCACTGTAAACTCCCCATCACTGTAGAGTCACCATCACTGTAGAGTTGCCCTCACTGTAGAGTCACCATCACTGTAGAGTCACCATCATTGTAGAGTCGCCCTCACTGTAGAGTCGCCCTCACTGTAGAGTCGCCCATCACTGTAGAGTCGCCCTCACTGTAGAGTCACCATCACTGTAAACTCCCCATCACTGTAGAGTCACCATCACTGTAGAGTTGCCCTCACTGTAGAGTCACCATCACTGTAGAGTCACCTTCACTGTAGAGCAGGGGTCCCCAAACTATGGCCCGCGGGCCGGATCTGGCCCCCCAGCATCCAAAATCCGGCCCACAATTTTTTTTATTTTTTAAATCTTTCCTTTCTAATCCATTTATTTATTTATTTATATTTATATATATATATATATATATATATATATATATATATATATATATATATACTACTGTTCAAAAGTTTGGGGTCACCCAAACAATTTAGTGTTCGAGCCTTCATTTCTAAGAACAAGAATAGACTGTGGAGTTTCAGATGAAAGTTCTCTTTTTCTGGCCATTTTGAGCGTTTAATTGACCCCACAAATGTGATGCTCCAGAAAGTCAATCTGCTCAAAGGAAGGTCAGTTTTGTAGCTTCTGTAACGAGCTAAAGTGTTTTCAGATGTGTGAACATGATTGCACAAGGGTTTTCTAATCATCAATTAGCCTTCTGAGCCAATGAGCAAACACATTGTACCATTAGAACACTGGAAAGATAAAAATAAAAAAAATGTTCAGTTTGGGGACCCATCACTGTAGACTCCCCCTCACTGTAGAGTCCCCCTCACTGTAGAGTCACCATTACTGTACACCAGTGGTCACCAACGCGGTGCCCGCGGGCACCAGGTCGCCCGTAAGGACCAGATGAGTCGCCCGCTGGCCTGTTCTAGAAATAGCTCAAATAGCAGCACTGTAGCGGCAAACAGCTGTCTCGTCAGCTGATGCGCGTAACTGCGGCTGCTTGGCAACCAGCCAAACCCACTTAATAAAATGATATTTTATTTTAGAGCACATCCACATCCCTATTCACCTAGGCAACCCCAGGAAATGTATATCATTCGGCTTTATTATCAGTTTACGTTCACGCGCATGCAGGTATAACGCGGCCCGCTCCCGTCTCGTCTGCTGGTGCGCGAGCCCGGTAATTAGACAGCTGTGTCCAATCAAGGAGTACAAAAGACGCCAGCGCAGAGTGGAGAAAGCTTTGGTTCATTACAGATAACACAGAGTTGTGCCAAAAGTGTACTATAACCAAAAGCTGGACGGACAGCCGGTAAGATTGCACTTTATTTCTCTTTGTGGGTGTGGCGCACCTGTTGGCAGGTGAGATGGGGGGTGGGGGGGTGCATGTAGCGTGCTTAGTCTGGAGGCTAAATACACACGGTGGTTTGTGTAACTGTTGTTTAGTAAGGAAGTGTTGTGATTCTTTGCTTAGTTTGATAAATGTTGGAGCAGTTTGCTTCATCAGGAGGGTGAAGTCGCTCAACTTAAAGTGTTGGATTTAACGGTGTTGGATCATTGACTGCTGGTGAGGGCATAGAAAAGGGGTATTTTTCTACCAGTAGACAGTGTTTAAGATTGAGTGTTTCACTGCTAAATTAATAATATATTTATATTGGATATGGATTTGAAATATGTATGTAAAATAGCTGGTTAATTGGTTATGTATTTATGTATTTGCATATTGGCTTTTCTGCTGCATTTATCTATTGTGTTTCTGCTGTTAAATGTACTTTATATGTGCATTTATGTTGACACCATTTATTTCAAATCTGAATGAACTTAAAGGGAAAATATTAATCATTTTCTTGCACTTGTTTAATTGTTAGGTGTTTGAAAGCCTGATTAATAATTGTAAATTATGGGATTGATAATTGATAGATTTTTTACAGCATGTTAATCTTGTGGTGTTTTGTCCTTCAAGGTTTTTCACCTACTAAAGAAGCTAAAGGCTACTAAAGACAGCTAAAGAAACTAAAGTCTACTAACACTGCTAAAGACTGCTAAAAAGACTAAAGAAGAAAAAAGAAGCTGTTTCTTCATTGGAAAAACTGTTGCGAACTAAAGGAAAATAAAAGTAAAAAAGTAACTAGGGTCTGGTCTTTTGAGTGCAATCCAGAATCCACATTCAGCATTGGTACGTCCCGCCAAGTGTGGGAGAAGCACAGAGACAAAAGCACAACACTTGACAAGCACTTACCAGTGAGCTGCCTCTATTTTTTAAATGTTATTTATTTACTAGCAAGCTGGTCTCTCTTAGCTCGACATTTTTAATTCTAAGAGACAAAACTCAAAAAAATTCTAAAAATCCAAGAAAATATTTGAAAGACTTGGTGTTCACTAACTGACAAAGAAACAGATCACAGATTTGGTGTCCACTTCAAAGTGGGACATGATTTATTTAAACATTTGAGAGTTGACTTTAGTATTTGACATGAGTTATTATTTGTACAAACATGGTGCAAAGTCATTCATGATTTGTTAAAAAATGTTAGTGGCTAGCTAGTTAAAATGGGATATTGTGATTTCCCAAGACTGTCTTAGAAGTCATCATTTGAAAATGTGCACTTAGAGAAAATATAAAAATAAAGTGTTGCATATTGATATTTATCTGTTTCTATATATATTTATTGTGAGAAATCATTAAGATGATCAGTGTTCCCACAAAGATAAATATCATTAATTATTAATAACAACATAGAGTTAAAGGTAAATTGAGCAAATTGGCTATTTCTGGCAATTTATTGAAGTGTGTATCAAACTGGTAGCCCTTCGCATTAATCACTACCCAAGAAGTAGCTCTTGCTTTCACAAAGGTTGCTGACCCCTGCTTTAGAGTCACCATCACTGTAGACTCCCCCTCACTGTAGAGTCACCGTCACTGTAGTCACCATCACTGTAGTCACCGTCACTGTAGTCACCGTCACTGTAGAGTCACCATCACTGTAGAGTCACCGTCACTGTAGAGTCACCATCACTGTAGAGTCACCGTCACTGTAAACTCCCCATCACTGTAGAGTCACCGTCACTGTAGTCACCGTCACTGTAGTCACCATCACTGTAGAGTCACCGTCACTGTAAACTCCCCATCACTGTAGAGTCACCGTCACTGTAGTCACCGTCACTGTAGTCACCGTCACTGTAGAGTCACCATCACTGTAGAGTCACCGTCACTGTAAACTCCCCATCACTGTAGAGTCACCATCACTGTAGAGTCACCCTCACTGTAGACTCCCCATCACTGTAGAGTTACCATCACTATAGAGTCACCCTCACTGTAGAGTCACCATCACTGTAGTCACCATGGCGACTACAGTGATGGTGACTACAGTGATGTAGTCCAATGTATCCTTGAACATGAAGGTGAGTTAAATACATAAAACTAACATCAACACAATAAAGACATCACTTGTTTTGTCTCTTTTTTCATTTTCCTCATTCCTTTCTGTCTCTTTTTATATCTCTTTTCCTCCTTCCTTTCTGTCTCTTTTTATATCTCTTTTCCTCCTTCCTTTCTGTCTCTTTTTATATCTATTTTCCTCCTTCCTTTCTGTCTCTTTTTATATCTCTTTTCCTCTTCCTTTCTGTCTCTTTTTATATCTCTTTTCCTCCTTCCTTTCTGTCTCTTTTTTATATCTCTTTTCCTCCTTCCTTTCTGTCTCTTTTTTATATCTCTTTTCCTCCTTCCTTTCTGTCTCTTTTTATATCTCTTTTCCTCCTTCCTTTCTGTCTCTTTTTTATATCTCTTTTCCTCCTTCCTTTCTGTCTCTTTTAATATCTCTTTTCCTCCTTCCTTTCTGTCTCTTTTTTATATTTCTTTACCTCCTTCCTTTCTGTCTCTTTTTATATCTCTTTTCCTCCTTCCTTTCTGTCTCTTTGTATATCTCTTTTCCTCCTTCCTTTGTCTCTTTGTATATCTCTTTTCCTCCTTCCTTTCTGTCTCTTTTTATCTCATTTCCTCCTTCCTTTCTGTCTCTTTTTATATCTCTTTTCCTCCTTCCTTTCTGTCTCTTTTTATATCTCTTTTCCTCTTTCCTTTCTGTCTCTTTTTTATATCTCTTTTCCTCCTTCCTTTCTGTCTCTTTTTATCTCTTTTCCTCCTTCCTTTCTGTCTCTTTTTATATCTATTTTCCTCCTTCCTTTCTGTCTCTTTTTATATCTCTTTTCCTCCTTCCTTTTTGTCTCTTTTTTATATCTCTTTTCCTCCTTCCTTTGTCTTTTTTATATCTCTTTTCCTCCTTCCTTTCTGTCTTTTTTATCTCTTTTCCTCTTTCCTTTCTCTCCTTCTTCCTTTCTATTTTTTTAATCTCTTTTCCTCCTTCCTTTCCATCTCTTTTTTTATATTTTCCTCCTTCATTTCTGTCTATTTTCCTCCTTGCTTTCTCTCTTTTTTATCTCTTTTCCTCCTTCCTTTCTGTCTTTTTTTTCTCTTCTCTATTTTTGTCTCTTTTCTTCTCTTTTCCTCCTTCCTTTCTGTTTATTTTTTAATCTCTTTTCCTCCTTCCTTTCTGTCTCTTTTTTAATCTATTTTCCTCCTTCCTTTCTCTCTTTATCTTTTCCTCCTGTCTTTTTTTTATTCCTTTATCTTTTCCTCCCTTTCTCTGTTTTTTAAATCTCTTTTCCTCCTTTCTTTCTGTCCCTGTTTTATATTTTCCTCCCTTTCTGTCTCTTTTATCTCTTTTCCATCCTTTTTTTCTGTCTTTTGTTTCTTTTCCTCATTCCTTTCTGTCTCTTTTCCTCTTCCATGTTTACATTTCCTGTGTTCCTCCCTCTTTATCACTTTTCATTTTTCTTTGTTTTTATCCTTTGTTTCCTTCCTACATTTCCTGTATCCCTTCTTCTTTTCATGTCTTTCCCTCCTTTGTCTCCTTTTATACTTTTGTATCCTTCCTTCCTGCCTCTTTTCATTCTTCATTTTCTTTTCATAACATTCTACCTTTCTTGAATTCCTCTTTTCATCCTTTCTTTTTGTTCTCTTGCTACCTTTTTTGTATTTCTCCTTTTTCTCCTTCCTTTTGTCTTTTTTCATCCTTCCGTGTTTCCCCCTTACTTTGTTTCTCTTCAACATTCATTTTCTTTTGTTTCCTTCCTAACTTTCGTGTATTGCTCCTTACTTTATTGCTGTCTCTCTTCCTCCTTCCTTCCTTTCTCTTTTTCTCCTTCCTTTCCCTTGTTTCTTTCCTACCATCTTTTTGTTCCTCCATTCACATTTCTTTTCCTCTTGACTTTTATTTTCTTCATTCCTTTTCTTGTATTCCTTCTTCCTTTTTGTCTCTTCATCTCTCCTGTTTTTCTTTCCTTCCTACCCTTTATTTCTTTTTTCCACATTCCCCCTTTCTTTTGTTTCAATCTTACCTTTCTCGTATTCTTCCTTCTCTTTGGTTTCTTGTCTCCTTTCTTTTAAATTTATTCTCATCTTTCTGTCATTCCTCCCTGTTCATCTCTTCTTTCCTTCTTGTCTCTTTTCATCTTTCCTTTTTGTTATACTTCTTCTTGTATTCTTCCCTGGTTACTGTCTATTTTCATCTTTTCTTTCTTTTTCTCATTTCTACCTTATTTTCTATTTCTCCACATTTCTTTTTCTTTCATTCCTCCTTGTCTTGTACTCTCTCTTTTCCCCCCGTCCCGTCTTGCAGGCTACAACCGCTGCTTCCTGGTGGGTCACGACTGGGGTGGGATGCTGGCCTGGTTGTTTGCCATGGACTATCCAGAGATGGTGACCAAGCTCATCGTCTTAAACTGCCCTCACCCCGCCGTCTATGCAGGTGTGTCCCTTTAAGGACTTTAGCAGGCGTGTGTGTGTCCCTTTAAGGACTTTAGCAGGCGTGTGTGTGTGTCCCTTTAAGGACTTTAGCAGGCGTGTGTGTGTGTCCCTTTAAGGACTTTAGCAGGTGTGTGTGTGTGTGTCCCTTTAAGGACTTTAGCAGGTGTGTGTGTGTGTGTCCCTTTAAGGACTTTAGCAGGCGTGCGTGTGTGTCCCTTTAAGGACTTTAGCAGGCGTGTGTGTGTGTCCCTTTAAGGACTTTAGCAGGCGTGTGTGTGTGTCCCTTTAAGGACTTTAGCAGGCGTGTGTGTGTGTCCCTTTAAGGACTTTAGCAGGCGTGTGTGTGTGTGTCCCTTTAAGGACTTTAGCAGGCGTGTGTGTGTGTGTCCCTTTAAGGACTTTAGCAGGCATGTGTGTGTGTGTCCCTTTAAGGACTTTAGCAGGCATGTGTGTGTGTGTGTCCCTTTAAGGACTTTAGCAGGCGTGTGTGTGTGTGTGTGTGTGTCCCTTTAAGGACTTTGTGTGCTGTAATGATGATGATGAATTAGGACAATGATGTTTGCACTAACTAAGTCTCTGGTGGAAGAAGGAGGATGATGATGATGATGATGATGTGACAACCTTTCATTTCAATCTTAATTAGTGCTTTTCTTCTTTCTTTCTTTCCTTTTGACTTTGTTGTTGTGACTTCCTTCTTCTTCTTCATGTTTTGCATTTATTTGTGTTGAATAATTTCTCCTCCTTGTCTTTCTTTCTTCCTACATTGTCTTCCTTC
Organism: Entelurus aequoreus; assembly: GCF_033978785.1. Taxonomy (NCBI): domain Eukaryota; kingdom Metazoa; phylum Chordata; class Actinopteri; order Syngnathiformes; family Syngnathidae; genus Entelurus; species Entelurus aequoreus. The sequence goes on from NC_084757.1 coordinate 39,259,332, forward strand.
TCTTTTTTGCTCCTTTCTTTCAAATCTTTGTGTTTATTGGCATTATTTGTCAGAAATGCATTCCAAATCAAGTGTTCTTCCCTTCACGCAGAAGATAAACAATCAGAGAAATACAACTGCACTTCCAAATATCCCCAACATGGTGCAGCAATAAACAAGCAAAAGGCTCATCAATCAGCCACAATTGAACCCGCGGGACCAAAGCGGAGATCTTCACATGTTTGAAGAGAGCCCCCATACTTCTTGACACCACAACCTTTCTCTTATGCTGAGATGCAAAGACTTAACTCAACATGACCATCATCTTTTTAGTTAGACTTCCATGCAGTGCTTGCAATTGGTGAAAGCACGATGCGCACCCTGAACTCCATTGTACAAATGTGTGTTCTATTTTATTTGATACTTGTTCACATTGCTTAAGTCTGCAGTTATGTCAGCTTGATTTTGGCTATGTTGTCATTTACATTATCATTGTAATATTTGAATGGTGGTGGATGAATGAATGTGTTGTGGCAGTTGTGGATGTCACCCATGTGGCGCTTTGAGGAAACTCTTGATTGCTTCTCCAAGCACGTCTTTAATGGTGAACTGCTTACGTGAGAATGCTAAACAGGAAGTGCTTGAAGTTGACCGGCTTTGTAAAAAAGTCTAAGATGATCGTGTGTGCACTCACAATTTGGAGAGGATTATGGAGCCTATCTCAGCTGCATGGATCATATGTCAGTTCTCTCTCTGTTAAGTTATATCTCTCTCTGTTAAGTTATATCTCTGTGAGTAAGTTAGTATTGAAGTGAAGTGTATCTTCCTCTTCAGATTATGCAGTGTGTCATCCCAGTCAGATGTGGAAGTGCAGACATTTCTTCTTCTTCCAACTGCCTCGACTACCTGAACTCATCTTCTCCATCCACGACTTCCAGGTACCTCTGTACCTGTACCTGTACGTGTGTGTGTGTACCTGTACCTGTGTGTGTGTGTGTGTGTGTGTGTGTATCTGTGTGTGTGTGTTCTGGCCATGCTTACTCATTGGGGACATGGCTCTGTTTACAAAGTCACTTTAGGGGACCTTTGACGTTATGGGGACAAAAAAACAGGTGCCCTAAAGGGAAACCTTTTTAAATAATAGTCTGATCCATTCATTGATTACTTGAACAATTCACACCTGGCGCACCACACGAAGGCAGTGTCTCCACACGAAGGCAGGAAGGTGCTCTCCATTTCGGGCGTGGAGACACAGAAACAAGTCGTTTAAAGTAAAAGGTAAGCACATCTTACATGTTATTGACTATCATTTGTAGAAGATTCATGTGTTTATGAGCAAGTTAAGCCAAAAAATTAGCAGCGAAGCTAACCTTTTCCAACGGGTGCATTTAATTAAGAACATGAGCCTTGCTCAAAAAAAAGTTTGTGAATCACTTTGTGTTTTTATTTTGTCAAAGTAGCTTTTTTGTTTATAGTCAAAGTAGCTCTAATGTAATGCTAATTGGTTGTCTATGAGGACTTTAAGAAGTTATATGTATAGTTATGATGGACATTGGAGATTAAGGACATTTTTAAAAACCTCACATTGATTTTGTTTCACACGTTTTAGATGAAAGACAGATGTACAGTAGACCACATGGACTTGGACATAACACCCGATGTCACTGGAACAGAGGAATGCTGCTCAAGTCAGGAAACGATTGACACTGTAGTTGTTTGTGCTCCCATTACAAAACACGGAAAAACAGTTTACAACAAAAGACATTATTGCTTGTATTGCAGTAAGCTTTATGCCAAGATGGCACCACATCTACAAAACTCACACAAAAACAGATTGGAAGTAGCCACAGCTCTTAGCTTTCCAACAAGTTCCATGGAGAGAAGGACACAGCTAGACTATATTCCTAATAAAGGGAACTATGCTGCTATTATGGAGTCAGGAAAAGGTGAACTAGTGCCATTCAAACCACCACCTAAAGAACTAGGAACTAGGTGAACTAGTGCCATTCAAACCACCACCTAAAGAACTAGGAACTAGGTGAACTAGTGCCATTCAAACCACCACCTAAAGAACTAGGAACTAGGTGAACTAGTGCCATTCAAACCACCACCTAAAGAACTAGGAACTAGGTGAACTAGTGCCATTCAAACCACCACCTAAAGAACTAGGTGAACTAGTGCCATTCAAACCACCACCTAAAGAACTAGGTGAACTAGTGCCATTCAAACCACCACCTAAAGAACTAGGAACTAGGTGAACTAGTGCCATTCAAACCACCACCTAAAGAACTAGGAACTAGGTGAACTAGTGCCATTCAAACCACCACCTAAAGAACTAGGAACTAGGTGAACTAGTGCCATTCAAACCACCACCTAAAGAACTAGGAACTAGGTGAACTAGTGCCATTCAAACCACCACCTAAAGAACTAGGAACTAGGTGATCTAGTGCCATTCAAACCACCACCTAAAGAACTAGGAACTAGGTGAACTAGTGCCATTCAAACCACCACCTAAAGAACTAGGAACTAGGTGAACTAGTGCCATTCAAACCACCACCTAAAGAACTAGGTGAACTAGTGCCATTCAAACCACCACCTAAAGAACTAGGTGAACTAGTGCCATTCAAACCACCACCTAAAGAACTAGGAACTAGGTGAACTAGTGCCATTCAAACCACCACCTAAAGAACTAGGAACTAGGTGAACTAGTGCCATTCAAACCACCACCTAAAGAACTAGGTGAACTAGTGCCATTCAAACCACCACCTAAAGAACTAGGTGAACTAGTGCCATTCAAACCACCACCTAAAGAACTAGGTGAACTAGTGCCATTCAAACCACCACCTAAAGAACTAGGAACTAGGTGAACTAGTGCCATTCAAACCACCACCTAAAGAACTAGGAACTAGGTGAACTAGTGCCATTCAAACCACCACCTAAAGAACTAGGAACTAGGTGAACTAGTGCCATTCAAACCACCACCTAAAGAACTAGGAACTAGGTGAACTAGTGCCATTCAAACCACCACCTAAAGAACTAGGTGAACTAGTGCCATTCAAACCACCACCTAATGAAGCTAAAGGAAATGATTGTATGCACTGTGCACATTGCCAAGGACTGTCTACCAGAAAGGTACTGTGGACACACATGCCAAGTTGTCGCCTCAAACCTGCATCAGTCACCTGAAAACCAGGAAAGAACCGTGTCCAGTCCATGTGCACTTATACTGGGCCTGTGCCTTCAAGTGTATCCAAACCAGTGTGGGGAGTAATAAGTGCAATGATTCCTGATCCAATCACAGAAATAATAAAAGATGACCATGTCATCACAGATGTTGGGCAGCACCTGTTCAACAAAATTGGTATGTCAGCAAAAAATCAACAATGTGTCAGAGAGAAGATGCGGGAACTCGCAAGACTGACTCATAATGCCAGGAGAGTAACTACCTTGGAAAAAATGGAGGATTTTGTGGATCCTAAGAACTACTTGGAGATGTGAAATGTACTCGTGGCTATGATAGTGACACTAACACATTCTGCATTCCATCACTGGCAAATAAACTTGGGAATTCCCTGGTTGAAGTCAGCAAACTCTTGAAAGCACAAGCTTTGATAAACAACAATGAAGAGCTGGTCAGGAATGCCACTCAGGTCCAAGATGTCCACCGTGAGAAGTGGAAGGAGTTGATCTCTGCAACACAGATCCTCTTCTCTAACAGACCAAGAGAAGGAGAGCTAGCAGCCATGACCTTGTTGGCCTTTTTGTCCAGAGACACAACTGATCCCCCTGAAGATGTGGACTGGGCTCTCTCTGAAGTGGAAAACAAACTCTGCAGACATTTTTCAAGGATTGTCTTCAGGGGAAAACCAGGCAGACCTGTTCCTATTCTCCTGACTCCAAAAATGCTGTGTGCATTAGAACTTCTCATGAAACTTGTGGGGTTCTCAAAGACAACACTTAGCTGTTTGCAAGACCCGCATCGATGACACATTTCCGTGGTTCAGACTGCATACGAGAGAGACTATGCAAAAGCATGTCTAAACATGACAGACACAGACATGGACAACTTTCTTGGCCATGATATTAGAATCCATGGTGAGTTCTATAGACTTCCTGAAAAGACACTGCAGCTGGCAAAAATCATCAAAGTTTTGATGGCACTGGAGCAAGGTGGATTATCTGAGTTCCATGGAAAGAACTTGGATGAAATGACAATTGGTCCAAAAGGTAAGTTGTCATCTTTGTTGTTTGTTTGCTTTGAAGTCAATTCTAAGCTTAACATGTTATGTCTCCCACAGAATGTGTTGTGCAAACTGAAGAGGAAGATCTCACCAGAGAGGAAGAACACTATCCATGTCCTGACAATGGTATGTTATGTCAATACTCATTTTTGTGCTTTATTAAAGGTGCCCTATGGTAAACATGACACTGAATGTTTATTACATTGAAAGCACAACAGAGGTGGCCTGATGCCGCCCCCCAAGACACTTTGAAAAGACATCACGACATCGTGCAGTAAGACATTCTTCCAATGGTATGTTGGCATCTTTCTTCTTTCCTTTGTCTATCATTTGTTTGTTCATTGAAGAAGAACAACCATGATAAACATTCTGAATGTATTCATCCATCTGTTCATTCATTCTCAAAATAATCTTACTCATCTCATCATATGAAATATAACAATTCAACTCAACTCAATGTATAACTTCATTTCTTAATCTTCTTTTATTGTCATACACATATTTTGTATGGTCACTTTCAGGTAAAGCTGCCCTGGACACAGAAAGAGGTGAAGGCTGTGGAGAAGCACATGAAGCCATGCATCCCTTCTGGTATTGTACCAGGAAAGCAGAAGCACATGAAGCCATTCATCCCTTCTGGTATTGTACCAGGAAAGCAGAAGCACATGAAGCCATTCATCCCTTCTGGTATTGTACCAGGAAAGCAGAAGCACATGAAGCCATGCATCCCTTCTGGTATTGTACCAGGAAAGCAGAAGCACATGAAGCCATGCATCCCTTCTGGTATTGTACCAGGAAAGCAGAAGCACATGAAGCCATGCATCCCTTCTGGTATTGTACCAGGAAAGCAGAAGCACGTGAAGCCATGCATCCCTTCTGGTATTGTACCAGGAAAGCAGAAGCACATGAAGCCATGCATCCCTTCTGGTATTGTACCAGGAAAGCAGAAGCACGTGAAGCCATGCATCCCTTCTGGTATTGTACCAGGAAAGCAGAAGCACATGAAGCCATGCATCCCTTCTGGTATTGTACCAGGAAAGCAGAAGCACGTGAAGCCATGCATCCCTTCTGGTATTGTACCAGGAAAGCAGAAGCACATGAAGCCATGCATCCCTTCTGGTATTGTACCAGGAAAGCAGAAGCACATGAAGCCATGCATCCCTTCTGGTATTGTACCAGGAAAGCAGAAGCACGTGAAGCCATGCATCCCTTCTGGTATTGTACCAGGAAAGCAGAAGCACGTGAAGCCATGCATCCCTTCTGGTATTGTACCAGGAAAGCAGAAGCACGTGAAGCCATGCATCCCTTCTGGTATTGTACCAGGAAAGCAGAAGCACGTGAAGCCATGCATCCCTTCTGGTATTGTACCAGGAAAGAGTGACTGTTTAAAATGTAGGAGGGCCGAACCGGAAGCTCTCCAAAAGCGGGAATGGCAAGCATTGAGGTTGTATGTGTACAACCGCATTACGGCCTATAAAAGGAGATTGCAGGTAAAATAGTAGATTAAGAGATAATCAGCAAGACTGGTTAAGTAGAACAGGTTTTTTTTAATGTTATTTATGTTCAATGTTGTTCAAAATAAAGAGTAAAAATTAAAGTTTAAATGAGTTTTCTTGAAAAGTGAAACATGTTATCCTGGCATTAATAGTACTATAATTCTGTATGGTATCCATCCTTATATTTAATAATGTTATCCTGGCATTAATAGTACTATAATTCTGTATGGTATCAACCTTAGTTAAAACTCATATATTTAATAATGTTATCCTGGCATTAATAGTACTATAATTCTGTATGGTATCCATCCTTAGTTAAAACTCATATATTTAATCATGTTATCCTGGCATTAATAGTACTATAATTCTGTATGGTATCCATCCTTAGTTCAAACTCATATATTTAATAATGTTATCCTGGCATTAATAGTACTATAATTCTGTATGGTATCCATCCTTAGTTCAAACTCATATATTTAATCATGTTATCCTGGCATTAATAGTACTATAATTCTGTATGGTATCCATCCTTAGTTCAAACTCATATATTTAATAATGTTATCCTGGCATTAATAGTACTATAATTCTGTATGGTATCCATCCTTAGTTCAAACTCATATATTTAATCATGTTATCCTGGCATTAATAGTACTATAATTCTGTATGGTATCAACCTTAGTTAAAACTCATATATTTAATAATGTTATCCTGGCATTAATAGTACTATAATTCTGTATGGTATCCATCCTTAGTTCAAACTCATATATTTAATCATGTTATCCTGGCATTAATAGTACTATAATTCTGTGTGGTATCCATCCTTAGTTCAAACTCATATATTTTTCCCTTGTCTCCCAAGTGATGATGAAAAACCTGGTGCCCATTCCAAATGATAACCTGTGTGTGTGTGTGTGTGTGTGTGTGTGTGTGTGTGTGTGTGTGTGTGTGTGTGTGTGTGTGTGTGTGTGTGTGTGTGTGTGTGTGTGTGTGTGTGTGTGTGTGTGTGTGTGTGTGTGTGTGTGTGTGTGTGTGTGTGTGTGTGTGTGTGTGTGTGTGTGTGTGTGTGTGTGTGTGTGTGTGTGTGTGTGTGTGTGTGTGTGCAGCTCAGTCAAGTCAAGCAGCTGAGATGAACATTTAAGATTGAAGAAGTTTTGAAGCTGTATGAGGACAATAGTTGATGAAATGATATCAATAAGAATAAAACAAATACCTTCTTTGTGGGAAGAAAGTGAAAGTATGGCAGCAAGGTTGGTTGCATGAACAAAGACACTCGCTGGTAACCTAGCAACGCAGAAAGTGATCAGTGGGAGTGACACGCCAACAGCCTAAATACGAGCGTAAAAAGCTAGCATGCTTAAAGTTAGCATTTGTGGGAAAAAAACAAAAATGAGACCCTAAATTGTACACCCGCTAAATTAGCTAACAAAAAAAGCTAGCATGCTTACAGTTAGCATTTGTGAAAAAAAAGTCAAATATGACACTACAGTGTTCACCTGCTAAATTAGCTAACAAAAAAGAAGAGGCTAGCATGCTAACAGTTAGCATTAGAATCAGAATAGTTTTATTGCCATTGTTTGAGAGCGGGTTCCCAAACTAGGAATGTTTCTTGGTGCAACACAAAACACACATAACACATATTTGGTAATAAAAGAGCTGTAACTGAGCTATGAGATGTTGTTCTAGACTTAGCAGGAATTGAAGGAGCTGCTGTTAGGAGTTATTGTTCATGTGCCTGATGGCCGAGGGGGAAAAACTGTTGAGGTGGCGGGAGGTGTGGGTCTGGATGGAGCGTAGTCTCCTGCCTGAGGGGAGAGGGGAGAATAGTGTGTGTCCAGGGTGAGAAGAGTCAGCTGTGATCCCACCCACACGCCTCCTGGTCCTGGAGGAGAACAAGTCCTGGAGGGATGGGAGCTTGCAGCCAATCACCTTCTCAGCAGCACGTACCATGCGCTGCAGTCTATTCTTATCCTGGACTGTGGCGCCGGGGAACCACACTGTGATGGAGGAGGTCAGGATGGACTCTATGATGGCTGAGTAGAACTGCACCAGCATCTCGGTCGGCACCTTAAGTTTCCTCAGCTGCCGCAGGAAGTACATCCTCTGCTGGGCCTTCTTGATGAGGGAGCTGATGGTCGGCTCCCACTTGAGGTCCTGGGTGATGGTGGTGCCCAAGAAACGGAAGGAGTCCACAATGGGGACGGGGGTGGGAGAGTCAATCAGGGTGAGGGGGGATGTTGGGGCTGTGACTTTCTTGAAGTCCATGATCATTTCCACTGTTTTCTGGGCGTTCAGCTCCAGGTTGTTGAGGCTGCACCAGGACGCCAGCCGGTCCACCTCTCTCCTGTAGGCGGTCTCATCGCCATCCGAGATGAGCCCGATGAGGGTAGTGTCATCCACAAACTTGAGCAGTTTTACGGATTGGTGACTGGAGGTGCAGCAGTTTGTATACAGGGAGAAGAGCCAGGGGGAGAGTACACAGCCCTGAGGAGTACCAGTGTTTGTGGTTCCACTGTCCGAGACAATCTTCCCCAGCCGTACGTGCTGTCTTTGGTCTGTCAGGAAGTCATTGATCCAACTGCAGAGGGAGTCGGGCACGCTGAGCTGGTAGAGCTTGTCTCGTAGCAGTCCAGGGAGGATGGTGTTGAAGGCAGAGCTGAAGTCCACAAACAGGATCCTAGCATAGGTTCCTGGGGAGTCCAGATGCTCCAGGATGAAGTGGAGGGCCAGGTTCACTGCATCATCCACAGACCTGTTGGCTCTGTAGGCAAACTGCAGTGGGTCCAGGAGGGGGGCGGTGATGTCCTTGAGGTGGCAAGGACCAAGCGCTCAAAGGACTTCATGACCACAGACGTCAGCGCAACCGGCCTGTAGTCATTAAGTCCTGTGATCCGTGCTTTCTTGGGGACAGGGACAATGGTAGAGGTCTTAAAGCAGGACGGCACGCGGCATAGCTCCAGAGAGGTGTTAAAAATGTCAGTGAAGACAGGAGCCAGCTGATCCGCGCAGTGTCTGAGAGTGGAGGGGGAGACACCATCCGGCCCGGGGGCCTTCCGCGTATTCAGCTTCAAGAACTGCCGGCGTACATCCTCTTCTCGGATGGAGAGGGCCTTTAAAGTCCTATGATGTTCTTGGAGTCCTGTGATGTCCTTGGAGTCCTTTAAATCCTTTAATGAAGTGCTGGCGTTGGTGGGAAAAATCTAAATATATGACACAGGTGTACACCTGCTAAAAAAGCTGGCATGCTAACGCGGAAGTGGTAGCTGCTTGCATCAGCTTTGCTCTCCTTTCATGTTTTCATCTGCTTTATTTTGGTGGACTTTTTCTACCTGTGCTACAACTACATCAATTAGCATGCTAACAGGTATCATTAGTTTAGTACAACATATTTGATGCTAAGTTGTGTACCTGTGCTACAACTACATCAATTAGCATGCTAACAGGTATCATTAGTCTAGTACAACATATTTGATGCTAAGGTGTGTACCTGTGCTACAACTACATCAATTAGCATGCTAACAGGTATCATTAGTCTAGTACAACATATTTGATGCTAAGGTGTGTACCTGTGCTACAACTACATCAATTAGCATGCTAACAGGTATCATTAGTCTAGTACAACATATTTGTACAACTACATCAATTAGCATGCTAACAGGTATCATTAGTCTAGTACAACATATTTGATGCTAAGGTGTGTACCTGCAAAAAAGCCAGCATGCTAACAGTAGAATGCTAACAATTGTGCTGTGGGCCGCACTTTTCTAGCCCTTCCACTTCCTGCTGGTGTCGCAATACTTGTGTCAATTCCAAATAGGATGACATATGGCGGTGAGGCAGCAGGAAGTCACCGCCAAGTCCACTTCCTGTCCCACAATGACGTCGCTGACTCAGCGCTATGTTGTTGTTGTTGTTTTCCTCCCGCAGGCCCTCAAGGTTCTCTTCACCAGCCGCAGCAGCGGAATGTGCCGGAAGGGAAAGTATCTGACGGGGGAGGAGCTTGAAGCGTACCTGTACACGCTCTCTCAGCCCGGAGCTCTGACCGCCGCTCTCAACTACTACAGGAACGTTTTCAGGTATATACTCCATTCTACAAACCCGTTTCCATATGAGTTGGTAAATGGTGTTAGATGTAAATATAAACAGAATACAATGATTTGCAAATCCTTTTCAAGCCATATTCAGTTGAATATGCTACAAAGACAACATATTTCATGTTCAAACTCATCAACTTTATGGTTTGGGGGATCGCCAATGACAATCAGAATAATAATCATTTTATAAATCCCTTTGATAAACTCCTCTAGCTTAAATGCTAACATAAAAACAAGAGACATTAATGTCTTTCCAAATTAAGAAAGGACATACCCTTCCTAATCTAAACTTGTATAAACACCTTAAGTGTCTTTACAACTATGATATATGTCATTGTGTGCATTAAACATAGAAGATGTGCTCTCTTAGCACACTGAGGAGTACCAGTGTTTTTACGCTGCGTTCAAGGACTGCTGAACAGAGTGGGACACCACAACGCCCCCCAGAAATTATTATTTTAAAAATTGTTACGCACTTTTCCTTAAAATAAATCTGAAAGTGCTGTTTGTGTTGGCCCCTACTAGCATACATGGTGTCACAGTCACTAGGGGTCCCTGATACGCCTGTTTATGTTGGCCCCTACTAGCATACGTGGTGTCACAGTCACTAGGGGTCCCTGATACGCCTGTTTATGTTGGCCCCTACTAGCATACATGGTGTCACAGTCACTAGGGGTCCCTGATACGCCTGTTTATGTTGGCCCCTACTAGCATATATGGTGTCACAGTCACTAGGGGTCCCTGATACGCCTGTTTATGTTGGCCCCTACTAGCATACATGGTGTCACAGTCACTAGGGGTCCCTGATACGCCTGTTTATGTTGGCCCCTACTAGCATATATGGTGTCACAGTCACTAGGGGACCATGATACGCCTGTTTATGTTGGCCCCTACTAGCATACATGGTGTCACAGTCACTAGGGGTCCCTGATACGCCTGTTTATGTTGGCCCCTACTAGCATACATGGTGTCAGTCACTAGGGGTCCCTGATACGCCTGTTTATGTTGGCCCCTACTAGCATATATGGTGTCACAGTCACTAGGGGTCCCTGATACGCCTGTTTATGTTGGCCCCTACTAGCATACGTGGTGTCACAGTCACTAGGGGTCCCTGATACGCCTGTTTATGTTGGCCCCTACTAGCGTACGTGGTGTCACAGTCACTAGGGGTCCCTGATACGCCTGTTTATGTTGGCCCCTACTAGCATACGTGGTGTCACAGTCACTAGGGGACCATGATACGCCTGTTTATGTTGGCCCCTACTAGCATACATGGTGTCACAGTCACTAGGGGTCCCTGATACGCCTGTTTATGTTGGCCCCTACTAGCATACGTGGTGTCACAGTCACTAGGGGACCCTGATACGCCTGTTTATGTTGGCCCCTACTAGCATACGTGGTGTCACAGTCACTAGGGGACCCTGATACGCCTGTTTATGTTGGCCCCTACTAGCATACGTGGTGTCACAGTCACTAGGGGTCCCTGATACGCCTGTTTATGTTGGCCCCTACTAGCGTACGTGGTGTCACAGTCACTAGGGGTCCCTGATACGCCTGTTTATGTTGGCCCCTACTAGCGTACGTGGTGTCACAGTCACTAGGGGACCCTGATACGCCTGTTTATGTTGGCCCCTACTAGCGTATATGGTGTCACAGTCACTAGGGGTCCCTGATACGCCTGTTTATGTTGGCCCCTACTAGCATACGTGGTGTCACAGTCACTAGGGGTCCCTGATACGCCTGTTTATGTTGGCCCCTACTAGCGTACGTGGTGTCACAGTCATTAGGGGTCCCTGATACGCCTGTTTATGTTGGCCCCTACTAGCGTATATGGTGTCACAGTCACTAGGGGTCCCTGATACGCCTGTTTATGTTGGCCCCTACTAGCATACGTGGTGTCACAGTCATTAGGGGTCCCTGATACGCCTGTTTATGTTGGCCCCTACTAGCGTACGTGGTGTCACAGTCATTAGGGGTCCCTGATACGCCTGTTTATGTTGGCCCCTACTAGCATACGTGGTGTCACAGTCACTAGGGGTCCCTGATACGCCTGTTTATGTTGGCCCCTACTAGCGTACGTGGTGTCACAGTCACTAGGGGTCCCTGATACGCCTGTTTATGTTGGCCCCTACTAGCATACATGGTGTCACAGTCACTAGGGGTCCCTGATACGCCTGTTTATGTTGGCCCCTACTAGCATACATGGTGTCACAGTCACTAGGGGTCCCTGATACGCCTGTTTATGTTGGCCCCTACTAGCATACATGGTGTCACAGTCACTAGGGGTCCCTGATACGCCTGTTTATGTTGGCCCCTACTAGCATACATGGTGTCACAGTCACTAGGGGACCCTGATACGCCTGTTTATGTTGGCCCCTACTAGCGTACGTGGTGTCACAGTCACTAGGGGTCCCTGATACGCCTGTTTATGTTGGCCCCTACTAGCATACGTGGTGTCACAGTCACTAGGGGACCATGATACGCCTGTTTATGTTGGCCCCTACTAGCATACATGGTGTCACAGTCACTAGGGGTCCCTGATACGCCTGTTTATGTTGGCCCCTACTAGCATACGTGGTGTCACAGTCACTAGGGGACCCTGATACGCCTGTTTATGTTGGCCCCTACTAGCATACGTGGTGTCACAGTCACTAGGGGACCCTGATACGCCTGTTTATGTTGGCCCCTACTAGCATACGTGGTGTCACAGTCACTAGGGGTCCCTGATACGCCTGTTTATGTTGGCCCCTACTAGCGTACGTGGTGTCACAGTCACTAGGGGTCCCTGATACGCCTGTTTATGTTGGCCCCTACTAGCGTACGTGGTGTCACAGTCACTAGGGGACCCTGATACGCCTGTTTATGTTGGCCCCTACTAGCGTATATGGTGTCACAGTCACTAGGGGTCCCTGATACGCCTGTTTATGTTGGCCCCTACTAGCATACGTGGTGTCACAGTCACTAGGGGTCCCTGATACGCCTGTTTATGTTGGCCCCTACTAGCGTACGTGGTGTCACAGTCATTAGGGGTCCCTGATACGCCTGTTTATGTTGGCCCCTACTAGCGTATATGGTGTCACAGTCACTAGGGGTCCCTGATACGCCTGTTTATGTTGGCCCCTACTAGCATACGTGGTGTCACAGTCATTAGGGGTCCCTGATACGCCTGTTTATGTTGGCCCCTACTAGCGTACGTGGTGTCACAGTCATTAGGGGTCCCTGATACGCCTGTTTATGTTGGCCCCTACTAGCATACGTGGTGTCACAGTCACTAGGGGTCCCTGATACGCCTGTTTATGTTGGCCCCTACTAGCGTACGTGGTGTCACAGTCACTAGGGGTCCCTGATACGCCTGTTTATGTTGGCCCCTACTAGCATACATGGTGTCACAGTCACTAGGGGTCCCTGATACGCCTGTTTATGTTGGCCCCTACTAGCATACATGGTGTCACAGTCACTAGGGGTCCCTGATACGCCTGTTTATGTTGGCCCCTACTAGCATACATGGTGTCACAGTCACTAGGGGACCCTGATACGCCTGTTTATGTTGGCCCCTACTAGCGTACGTGGTGTCACAGTCACTAGGGGTCCCTGATACGCCTGTTTATGTTGGCCCCTACTAGCGTACGTGGTGTCACAGTCACTAGGGGTCCCTGATACGCCTGTTTATGTTGGCCCCTACTAGCGTACGTGGTGTCACAGTCACTAGGGGTCCCTGATACGCCTGTTTATGTTGGCCCCTACTAGCATACGTGGTGTCACAGTCACTAGGGGTCCCTGAGACATGTTTTTTGCTTGTGTTGCAGCTCTCTCCCGCTGAGACGGCGCCACGTTCGATCCCCGGTGCTGCTGCTGTGGGGCGAGCGGGACGCCTTCCTGGAGCAGGAAATGGCGGAGTCGTGTCGCCTGTACATCAGGAACCACTTCCGGCTGAACGTGATTTCCGGGGCGAGCCACTGGCTGCAGCAGGACCAGCCCGACATCGTCAACACGCTCATGTGGACTTTCCTCAAGGAGGGCGAGGGCCGCAAGGGCCACAGGAACTGAGGTGGCGGGATCCAAGCACACTTCGGACACGGTGAACGCTTCCATTTTTGATCACTTCTCACTTCCTGTCTCACCAGGCCACGCCCCCTTTATCAGGTGTTTTCTTTCACTGTTTTCTATCTCCCTCACTTGCAAGTAGAACATTTTGATTTTTATAAATAAACACACTTGATGTTTGACAATCTTTCCTCTTTCTCTGCGAAGGAATCACAACCAACACCACATGTTAGAAGTTATAAATAAGATTGATTAAAACAAACATGCAAATAGAAGTTATAAATAAAATTGATTAAAACAAACATGCAAATAGATGTGAAGTTATAAATAAGATTGATTAAAACAAACATACAAATAGATGTTATAAATAAGATTGATTAAAACAAACATACAAATAGATGTTATAAATAAGATTGATTAAAAAAACATGCAAATAGAAGTTATAAATAAAATTGATTAAAACAAACATGCAAATAGACGGGAAGTTATAAATAAGATTGATTAAAACAAACATGCAAATAGACGTGAAGTTATAAATAGGACTGTTTGAAAGAGTTGTAGTAAAGTGGAAACATGCCCATATAAGGAGTTGTGGTGTCATGTCTGCTCCTGCTATTTCATCCTCAGTTTGAATCCACACTTTGTAAAAATATTACTACAAAAAGAGCAAAAAGGTGCATTGTGACATGAACAAAGTTGCAATGTTGACTCTCATAACACAAAGCTGCCATTGCTCAGAGAATATATATTATATCATATAATATATTATACATGTTTATGATATGGGGGGCTTTTGATCCCTGAGACCTTTAGTGGGATGTTTTGTCTTTTTAAATGTCATTGTCCAAAAAATAATAATGAATCAAAATGAATGATTGACCTATTGAAGGCTCCAATGACTTCACATCAAATATTATACTTTCAACATTTTCTGGAGGGAGATATTGCATATTTTGTGTTTATCTTATTAAAACGTGTTTTGACAGAAGGGACATCAAATGTAACAAATAATGAACTACAGTATATGTCAATGGATACATCTGATGATGATCTATAGATATTGAAGGGTTGACAGTAAAAAATATAAAATAATATATAACTTATTTTGAACACTAATGACTGAAAACCTGTTTAGATCTCCTAGACCTTTTAAATCTGATGTATTTTTATTAAACTGTCATTGTCCAAAAAATAATAATAAATCAAAAGCAATGTTTTCAATTATTGACCTATTTAAGGCTGAACATTGTTTTGGGGAAAATATTGCATATTAAGTCTTTTTGCCATATATATATATATATATATATATATATATATATATATATATATATATATATATATATATATATATATATATTAGGGATGTCCGATGATGGCTTTTTGCCGATATTCCGATATTGTCCAACTCTGAATTACCGATACCGACATCAACCGATACCGATATCAACCGATATATACAGTGGTGGAATTAACACATTATTATGCCTAACTTGGACAACCAGGTATGGTGAAGATAAGGTCCTTTTTTAAAAAAAAAGATATTTTTCTTACATTTCCGTCACTGGTCTTTGTTTGTCCATGGACGTCATGCGAGGTGCTTCCACCTTCCCGCTGTAATCTGGGGTGTGATCCACTTAGGAGCTCATCCTACCTGGATCCACCTCGTCAGCAGGCCACGTCCACCTTGTCCAGCTAGCATGACCAGGACCTACAAGTCCACCGCTTGGATCCAAGACCTCAGCGGGGCCACAAATTTCAGAGCACGTGGGTTACAAAAAAGGTTTAAGCTGCAGTTCCCCAGCAGTCCTGTAGGTGGTGGTAGTGCACCCTGGGTGTACTTCCACATCTCTAGAAAGAGCCAGAAGAGATACAAGTACACACTTGGTCGTTGTTGTGGTCTTTACCACATCAACTGAGGACTCACTGTGGGATTTCTGGGACAAGTCTGCATGCTTGGACCAGGATGTGCCGGGAGGCTTATGACCCTGGTCTCACTGGTGGGTTGTCCTCCTGCAGAGTCCAAAGGAGCCCAGGCGTGTCCCTCATGTGAGCGTAACGTGGGTGGACATCCAGCCAGGGCAGGGCACACACCCGTGGACTGCCACTGCAGCCTGAGGGCTCCATGACTTTGTGGCACGGCTCCATGACTTTGTGACACGGCTCCATGACTTTGTGGCACAGTCCTTTGTGACACGGCTCCATGACTTTGTGACACGGCTCCATGACTTTGTGGCACGCTCCTTTGTGACACGGCTCCATGACTTTGTGGCACGCTCCTTTGTGACACGGCTCCATGACTTTGTGGCACGCTCCTTTGTGACACGGCTCCATGACTTTGTGGCACGCTCCTTTGTGACACGGCTCCATGACTTTGTGACACGGTCCTTTGTGACACGGCACCATGACTTTGTGGCACGCTCCTTTGTGACACGGCTCCATGACTTTGTGGCACGCTCCTTTGTGACACGGCTCCATGACTTTGTGGCACGCTCCTTTGTGACACGGCTCCATGACTTTGTGGCACGCTCCTTTGTGACACGGCTCCATGACTTTGTGACACGGTCCTTTGTGACACGGCACCATGACTTTGTGGCACGCTCCTTTGTGACACGGCTCCATGACTTTGTGGCACGCTCCTTTGTGACACGGCTCCATGACTTTGTGGCACGCTCCTTTGTGACACGGCTCCATGACTTTGTGGCACGCTCCTTTGTGACACGGCACCATGACTTTGTGACACGGTCCTTGGCCACACTTGCTCCTTTTGCACTGCCATTAATCACTCGGGTGGAGCCATCCATTCCAGACTGATCAGTCCGGCATCAGGCATAAAACCTCATTGGAACCATATGCTCTGCTGTAGCCCCCTGCTGGGCGCAGGGAGTACTGCATGTGTCAGCAAGCTACTTTCAGCCTATTTAGGTGTTGTTTGGGGGTTAGCATGTTCTCCCCGTCACTGCGTGGGTTCTGCCTGGGGATAGGCCCCTCCCACCTCCAAAGACATGCACCTGGGGATAGGCCCCTCCCACCTCCAAAGACATGAACCTGGGGATAGGCCCCTCCCACCTCCAAAGACATGCACCTGGGGATAGGCCCCTCCCACCTCCAAAGACATGCACCTGGGGATAGGCCCCTCCCACCTCCAAAGACATGAACCTGGGGATAGGCCCCTCCCACCTCCAAAGACATGCACCTGGGGATAGGCCCCTCCCACCTCCAAAGACATGCACCTGGGGATAGGCCCCTCCCACCTCCAAAGACATGCACCTGGGGATAGGCCCCTCCCACCTCCAAAGACATGCACCTGGGCATAGGTTGATTGGCAACACTAAATGCTCCCTAGTGTGTGAATGTTGTCTGTCTATCTGTGTTGGCCCTGTGATGAGGTGGCGACTTGTCCAGGGTGTACCCCGCCTTCTGCCCGATTGTAGCTGAGATAGGCTCCAGCGCCCCCCGCGACCCCGAAGGGAATAAGCGGTAGAAAATGAAAAGCTTTGTCGGGCCGGAGGTGACCAGTTGTATAGGCGTGTGTTGGCCTTCCTGTCGGTTGCGCCTGACAAAGTGTTAATACACCAAGTATTGTACTTAATAAGCACCAGCTGTTCGATGGCAACATTGACTAATTTGAAGGTGTTGAAATGGCCATGTCAAATCACAAAATCAGTAGCATTTCAAGAAGTATATTAGCATCAGGCTAGCACGAGCGTACTTTTATTTACGTTGGAGTGTTGTTTTTTTCCTGCCAATTGCTTTGTTGGCATTGCTAAAAACATGCCAGACCACCTCAAAAACTGAATGGAATTTTACAGCCTTTTCGCCAAATAAAAGAATGTACGTGAACATAGATAATGTGGGATTTGTCGAATTAACTAGGAACAATAAAACACTGAGTGTTAAAAACATATCAACGTCTCAGGGTCTTTTCTAATAAAGAGAAAGATGAACACAAAGGAAAAAAAACAACCACAGATGTATATAATAATAATAATCATCTAATATAACATCACTTTATAATAATCATCTAATATAGCATCACTTTATAATAATCATCTAATATAACATCACTTTATAATAATCATCTAATATAACATCACTTTATAATAATCATCTAATATAACATCACTTCATAATAATCATCTAATATAACATCACTTTATAATAACCATCTAATATAACATCACTTTATAATAATCATCTAATATAACATCACTTTATAATAATCATCTAATATAACATCACTTTATAATAATCATCTAATATAACATCACTTTATAATAATCATCTAATATAACATCACTTTATAATAATCATCTAATATAACATCACTTTATAATAATCATCTAATATAACATCATTTTATAATAATCATCTAATATAACATCACTTTATAATAATCATCTAATACAACATCACTTTATAATAATCATCTAATATAACATCACTTTATAATAATCATCTAATATAACATCACTTTATAATAATCATCTAATATAACATCACTTTATAATAATCATCTAATATAACATCACTTTATAATAATCATCTAATATAACATCACTTTATAATAATCATCTAATATAACATCACTTTATAATAATCATCTAATATAACATCACTTTATAATAATCATCTAATATAACATCACTTTATAATAATCATCTAATATAACATCACTTTATAATAATCATCTAATATAACATCACTTTATAATAATCATCTAATATAACATCACTTTATAATAATCATCTAATATAACATCACTTTATAATAATCATCTAATATAACATCATTTTATAATAATCATCTAATATAACATCACTTTATAATAATCATCTAATATAACATCACTTTATAATAATCATCTAATATAACATCACTTTATAATAATCATCTAATATAACATCACTTTATAATAATCATCTAATACAACATCACTTTATAATAATCATCTAATATAACATCACTTTATAATAATCATCTAATATAACATCACTTTATAATAATCATCTAATATAACATCACTTTATAATAATCATCTAATATAACATCACTTTATAATAATCATCTAATATAACATCACTTTATAATAATCATCTAATATAACATCACTTTATAATAATCATCTAATATAACATCACTTTATAATAATCATCTAATATAACATCACTTTATAATAATCATCTAATACAACATCACTTTATAATAATCATCTAATATAACATCACTTTATAATAATCATCTAATATAACATCATTTTCCTGCAGAGCACAAGTTGGTTGTAGACACTCAGGTGTCAGGTAAACAAGCCCCGCCCACTCTGCCTCTGCTTGCAGCTGCTGTCACGTAGATTAGATTAGATTAGAAGTCACGTAGATTAGCGTACTAAGCTCAATGTCAGTCAAAAGCAGAGATTACAAGCACTGGAAGAGTCTCCGCAGTTGAAAAGCTCCACTATTTACAAAGAAGACTGCACATCCTATTGGAGGCTCCGCTTTAAAGAAAACATTTGGAGGCGTCTTGTCTTTTTGTATCCTCCTACGGTGTGAAGTGTAGCATGTTTAGCTATCCCTCGCCCTCCAGTGATAATGTTACTTGTAAGAAAAGTTGCTGGAAGCGATATCACGATGTGACTAGAGTATTATGTATCGCACCTCACATCCAGCAGTTATTAGTGACACAGCAGGAAACTAGCAACACTTTTATTGACTTGTTACTCTTTTTCATTAGCAGGATTATAAAAGGTCAACGTATGTGAATTATCTTAAGTTAATAATAACTTAACGAGTTAAAACTTAGTTGTGTTTGAGTAAATGTAGACTCTGGACACACAAGACTACACTGTTTCTATTTCACTTAAAACTTTTCTAATCATTGCATTTTTAGGCCCTGAAACATAAACACACCAGCAAAGTTACCCTATTCCGTTACACCCCCCATCCATGTTGTCATGTAAACACACCAGCAAAGTTACCCTATTTTGTTACACCCCCAACCATGTTGTCATGTAAACACACCACCAAAGTTACCCTATTTTGTTACACCCTCCATCCATGTTGTCACGTAAACACACCACTAAATGTACCCTATTTTGTTACACCCCCATCCATGTTGTCACGTAAACACCACCAAAGTTACCCTATTTTGTTACACCCCCATCCATGTTGTCACATAAACACACCACCAAAGTTACCCTATTTTGTTACACCCCCATCCATGTTGTCACGTAAACACACCACCAAAGTTACCCTATTTTGTTACACCCCCCATCCATGTTGTCACATAAACACACCACCAAAGTTACCCTATTTTGTTACACCCCCATCCATGTTGTCATGTAAACACACCACCAAAGTTACCCTATTTTGTTACACCCCCCATCCATGTTGTCACATAAACACACCACCAAAGTTACCCTATTTTGTTACACCCCCCATCCATGTTGTCACATAAACACACCACCAAAGTTACCCTATTTTGTTACACCCTCCATCCATGTTGTCACGTAAACACACCACTAAATGTACCCTATTTTGTTACACCCCCATCCATGTTGTCACGTAAACACCACCAAAGTTACCCTATTTTGTTACACCCCCATCCATGTTGTCACATAAACACACCACCAAAGTTACCCTATTTTGTTACACCCCCATCCATGTTGTCACGTAAACACACCACCAAAGTTACCCTATTTTGTTACACCCCCCATCCATGTTGTCACATAAACACACCACCAAAGTTACCCTATTTTGTTACACCCCCATCCATGTTGTCATGTAAACACACCACCAAAGTTACCCTATTTTGTTACACCCCCATCCATGTTGTCACATAAACACACACACGACATCATCAACTTGATGTTTGGCACACACATCAAGTTGATGATGTCGTGTGTGCCAAACATCAAGTTGATGATGTCGTGTGTGCCAAACATTAAGGTGATGATGTCGTGTCCACAGGAAGGAAAAGACAAGATGACCTAATCAGAGATGGCCTATAATTCCATTGTGACTAATTAGAGAGAGGCTGGTTTAGGATGTGGGCGTGCGAGTCCAGCCATACAATCTGGATCAGATCCAGCAGATCACTAAGATCCACTCAGAAAAAAGACTAAGTTTTCAGTGAGGATGAGTCAGTTAATCTATCAATAACAAGTTTAGACTCAGACTTCCTTTTGATTGTCATTGAAATGTGAACTTTACACACAGATAAGAACGACATGTCATTACATAAACTCATGCTAGTGCAGGACAAAAAAGCAATAAGGTGCATATATAAATAAATAAATATATATAAATATATATAAATATATATATAAAATAAATGTATATATATAAATAGACCAGCGCCCCCCGCGACCCCGAAGGGAATAAGCGGTAGAAAATGGATGGATGGATGGATATATAAATAAATAAATAGATTACTGTACAGATAAATATATTGCACTTTCTCACATGCGTCCACGTTTATGGATGTATGTTATATTGTCTTTTTTATTCCAGCCACTTCATCCATTTTGGGGGGACTTGAGGGGATCATTTAATTATGATGCGTTCAAGAGTCTTACGGCCTGTGGGAAGAAGCTGTTACACAACCTGGAGGTTCTGCTTCGGAGGCTGCGGAACCTCTTTCTAGAGTCCAGCAGTGAAAACAGTCCTTGGTGGGGGTGGGAGGAGTCTTTGCAGATTGGTGGGGGTGGGAGGAGTCTTTGCAGATTGGTGGGTGTGGGAGGAGTCTTTGCAGATTGGTGGGTGTGGGAGGAGTCTCTGCACATTTTCTGAGTCCTGGTCAGGCAGCGGCTTTTTGCCATGTCCTGGATAGGAGGAAGAGGAGTCCTGATCATCTTTTCCGCCGTCCTCACCACTCTCTGGAGAAGAAAGCTGAAGCAACGTAGGTTGCATGAACAAACACACTCGCTCTCACCCTCTTTTCCAATCACTAAAACTTCATCCTTTCACATAATTGGCCTACAAATATTTTTTGCAAACCAATAATTAGAATCTGCAAGAAATGTGCCGCTGGACATTGGCCATGTAATACTCATCCATACCACTAGGTGGTGTCCATGTAATGCTCCTCCATACCATTAGGTGGCGGCCATGTAATACTCCTCCATACCACTAGGTGGTGGCCATGTAATACTCCTCCATACCATTAGGTGGCGGCCATGTAATACTCCTCCATACCACTAGGTGGTGTCCATGTAATACTCCTCCATACCACTAGGTGGTGTCCATGTAATACTCCTCCATACCACTAGGTGGTGTCCATGTAATGCTCCTCCATACCATTAGGTGGCGGCCATGTAATACTCCTCCATACCACTAGGTGGTGGCCATGTAATACTCCTCCATACCATTAGGTGGCGGCCATGTAATACTCCTCCATACCACTAGGTGGTGTCCATGTAATACTCCTCCATACCACTAGGTGGTGTCCATGTAATACTCCTCCATACCATTAGGTGGCGGCCATGTAATACTCCTCCATACCACTAGGTGGTGGCCATGTAATACTCCTCCATACCATTAGGTGGCGGCCATGTAATACTCCTCCATACCACTAGGTGGTGTCCATGTAATACTCCTCCATACCACTAGGTGGTGTCCATGTAATACTCCTCCATACCACTAGGTGGTGTCCATGTAATACTCCTCCATACCACTAGGTGGTGTCCATGTAATGCTCCTCCATACCATTAGGTGGCGGCCATGTAATACTCCTCCATACCACTAGGTGGTGGCCATGTAATACTCCTCCATACCATTAGGTGGCGGCCATGTAATACTCCTCCATACCACTAGGTGGTGTCCATGTAATACTCCTCCATACCACTAGGTGGTGTCCATGTAATACTCCTCCATACCATTAGGTGGCGGCCATGTAATACTCCTCCATACCACTAGGTGGTGGCCATGTAATACTCCTCCATACCACTAGGTGGTGTCCATGTAATACTCCTCCATACCACTAGGTGGTGTCCATGTAATACTCCTCCATACCACTAGGTGGTGTCCATGTAATACTCCTCCATACCACTAGGTGTTGTCCATGTAATACTCCTCCATACCACTAGGTGTTGTCCATGTAATACTCCTCCATACCACTAGGTGGTGTCCATGTAATACTCGTCTATACCACTAGGTGGTGTCCATGTAATACTCCTCCATACCACTAGGTGTGGCCATGTAATACTCCTCCATACCACTAGGTGGTGGCCATGTAATACTCCTCCACACCACTAGGTGGTGTCCATGTAATACTCCTCCATACCACTAGGTGGTGTCCATGTAATACTCCTCCATACCACTAGGTGTTGTCCATGTAATACTCCTCCATACCACTAGGTGGTGTCCATGTAATATTACTCCATACCACTAGGTGTGGCCATGTAATACTCCTCCATACCACTAGGTGGTGTCCATGTGATACTCCTCCATACCACTAGGTGGTCATGTAATACTCCTCCATACCACTAGGTGGTGTCCATGTAATACTCCTCCATACCACTAGGTGGTGGCCATGTGATACTAAATAATAAATACTCCTCCATACCACTAGGTGGTGTCCATGTGATACTCCTCCATACCACTAGGTGGTGTCCATGTGATACTCTTCCATACCACTAGGTGGTGTCCATGTGATACTCCTCCATACCACTAGGTGGTGCCCATGTGATACTCCTCCATACCACTAGGTGGTGCCCATGTAATACTCCTCTATACCACTAGGTGGTGTCCATGTAATACTCCTAGTGGTATGGAGGAGTATTACATGGCCGCCACTTAGTGGTATGGAGGAGTATGTTTCTATAGGCCTCCTAGTGCTGATGCTCTGTATCTGAAGGAGTTAAGTGAGATGTTTGACAGGATATCAGATGAGAATAGAGAAGTCTATTCACTGGCTGCTATGAATGTTGACTGGCTGGGTGGGACAGGGGTGTACAAACATACAGGGGTGTACAAACATACAGGGGTGTACAAACAAACTGGGGTGTACAAACAAACGGGGGTGTACAAACAAACAGGGGTGTACAAACAAACTGGGGTGTACAAACAAACAGGTGTGTACAAACATACAGGGGTGTACAAACAAACTGGGGTGTACAAACAAACAGGGGTGTACAAACAAACGGGGGTGTACAAACATACAGGGGTGTACAAACAAACTGGGGTGTACAAACATACAGGGGTGTACAAACAAACGGGGGTGTACAAACATACAGGGGTGTACAAACAAACTGGGGTGTACAAACATACAGGGGTGTACAAACATACAGGGGTGTACAAACAAAAATAAGTTACTATCCATTTTAAATGCTTGCAATCTGTCCCAAATTGTTGCCCCTCCCACGAGAATAGGTGTAGGTCAGGGGTCTCAAACATGTTGTTGTGTGGCCCCCACCTTAATATGAAAGTTTAATGTCAGTGCAGCCCGCTAGTTTTAAATGAATGGCGCTTGACAGCGTTGTGTGCGGAGCTGAAGGAATCTATAAGAATCTATAAGATGAAGGAATCTATAAGAATCTATAAGCTGAAGGAATCTATAAGAATCTATAAGCTGAAGGAATCTATAAGAATCTATAAGCTGAAGGAATCTATAAGAATCTATAAGCTGAAGGAATCTATAAGAATCTATAAGGCTGTGGACAATATAAATAAATAATAAATGATAAATGGGTTATACTTGTATAGCGCTTTTCTACCTTCAAGGTACTCAAAGCGCTTTGACACTATTTCCACATTCACCCATTCACACACACATTCACACACTGATGGCGGGAGCTGCCATGCAAGGTGCTAACCAGCAGCCATCAGGAGCAAGGGTGAAGTGTCTTGCCCAAGGACACAACGGACGTGACTAGGAAGGTAGAAGGTGGGGATTGAACCCCAGTAACCAGCAACCCTCCCATTGCTGGCACAGCCACTCTACCAACTTCGCCACGCCGTCCCTATATGGAGGGTGTGCCGTGATGGCACTGCCTTAAGTGTCCTCTAGAAACTGTCACTGCATCATCTTTTTCCTCCATACTAACAGCATGCTTTTTGATGCAATATTTCTTTGTTGAGCACAGGGGCACCCCGACATGTCTTATTTCATTTCATTTTGATTGATCTCCTTCATTGATGTGCATCTTTAATTGATAGACAATCATACCTCAATTATTCAATCATACATTTACACACCACTGCCTGAGAAGGAGCAGGATGAAGAAAAATCTTATATTTTCCTGCCCCCTTCAACATAATATGTAGTCTTACTTAATGATATCATATAAACCAACAATTACATCCAAATATAACGAAAACAAACAAAAAAACACAAGAAGTGCAAAACTTCATGAAGTACAAACCGAACAAAAAAACTAAAGAAGTAATATACACCTCACGGGATGATACAAAACAAATACAAAACCAGGCAAAAAATAAGTAAAATAATAACTATAAAGCAAAATGTAAACACTTATAACTGTCCATATGATTTTATTGTTCTGTCTTTATATACTTTTTCAATTGGAATATATTTTTACAATCCTTTATCTCATAGTAAAGAGAACTCCATAGTTGAAGCCCCACCACTGATATGCACTTTTGTTTGAAAGTAGTCCTTGAATACTGAAGTTGGAAATGACCTTTTCTTCTCTGCTCTTCATTCTCACAAGTCATGACAAACATTTGTTGTAAATTTGCTGGTAATGTTTTACTTTTAGCCTCAAACATGACACATCATGTCTGCAACTTTACTAGCTCCTGTAGTTTCAATAAACCAGAATTAATAAATAATATGTTAGTGTGTTCTAAGTCATCTACTTTATGAATAATCCTTATAGCTCTTTTCTGTAGTTGATACAGAGAAAGTTGCGGTGAATACAATTTGAAACGTCATTATACAACTAGACATGCTGAGGAGTATGCAAAATAGCGGGGAGATGAGAGAGTGAACCGGGTTGCACATTTGAAAAGCAGTCTACTGAGGCAACAAGATCTCGTCAAGAAAGCAAGCGAAAAGAGCGATGCAGCAGTCAAAGCTAGCTAGCTACATGGTGAGTGAGATGGTTGCTAGGGCGGGAAAGACATTCAAAGGTGAATTCATTAAAAAGTGCATGTCAGATTTTTTTAAAGAAATCTTTGCTTGTGGCCCAGCCTCACCTAGTCTATAAAATCCGCTACACCTCCCTGATACCGAAGTACATGTCAAACTACTTCCTTAACGTAAATGACCGCCATAACCACAACACCAGGGGGAGCTCCACTAACCACGTTAAACCCAGATTCCCAACTAACAAAGGTCTTAACTCATTCTCTTTCTATGCCACATCAATGTGGAATGCGCTCCCAACAGGTATAAAAGAAAGGGCATCTCTATCCTCCTTCAAAAGCGCAATAAAAGTTCACCTTCAGGCAGCTACAACCCTAAACTAACACCCTCCCCGGATTGCTAATAATCAAATGTAAACAATCAAATGCAGATACTTTTTCTTATGCCTTCTGATCTCTCTCTCTCTCTCTCTCTCTCTCTCTCTCTCTCTCTCTCTCTCTCTCTCTCTCTCTCTCTCTCTCTCTCTCTCTCTATGTCCACTACTTGATGTCCATATCCCCCCCCCCCTCCACACCCCTGATTGTAAATAATGTAAATAATTCAATGTGATTATCTTGTGTGATGACTGTATTATGATGATAGTATATATGATAGTATATATCTGTATCATGAATCAATTTAAGTGGACCCCGTTGAAAAACTTATTGGGGTGTTACCATTTAGTGGTCAATTGTACAGAATATGTACTTCACTGTGCAACCTACTAATAAAAGTCTCAATCAATCAATCAAAAAACCCAGTTTCTGCATCCAGTGGCCCCCAGGTCAATTGAGTTGGAGACCCCTGGTGTAGGTAGTGATGGTACTATTATAGATACTGTGGGAAGCAGATCAGAATCATATCCATATTTAAGTGTTACTTCTTTCTAAAAACTCCTATAGTCATATTTACATCAGCTAATGTCTCGTGTGGTACAAAGTGCTTGGATTCGAGTGTCCTTGGTTAGAGTCAGAGCGCTGTTTATTCTCTTTGTTGAGACTGCCATTACATTCCTAAGATAAGGAGCACAGCTGGACTGGGGAAACAGCAGGTGGGGAGGGGGAGGAAGGAGAAAATCACAGCACTTCCGAGAGTTGGAAAAGAGACCGATCTGGACCGGGCTGGGGAACGCTGGTGTGCTGGATTGCTCTCTGTTTGTCCTCTAAGCTTGGAGAATAAACCACAAAATACCAACTGCTGCCTGTTGATTGAATATAAACATCAGCTTATGTGCCATAAAAAGAATCTGGGAGAGACTAGCAATTTGAATTCCCCATTGGAGGAATGCTGGTCGACGCAACAATACATGCATTGATCATATTTATACAAATGTTCCTGACCAATGCTCCAAGGCAGTCTCAGTTCCTGTAGGTTTTACTGACCACAATAAAATATAATAGCAGTCACTAGAAAGACAAGGTTCCTAAACCTAAAGCCAATATTAACGTCTTATAAGACATTTGATGAAGAATGTTTTATTGATGAAATATCCTCTTTGAATTGGAAGGAGGTGTGCAGTGAGGAAGACCCTCAGGCTGCACTGGACTTGTTTATGTTCATGTACATGAGTGTTGTGGACTTATTTATGTTCATGTACATGAGTGTTGTGGACTTGTTTATGTTCATGTACATGAGTGTTGTGGACTTATTTATGTTCATGTACATGAGTGTTGTGGACTTGTTTATGTTCATGTACATGAGTGTTGTGGACTTGTTTATGTTCATGTACATGAGTGTTGTGGACTCATGTTTATGTTCATGTACATGAGTGTTGTGGACTTATTTATGTTCATGTACATGAGTGTTGTGGACTTATTTATGTTCATGTACATGAGTGTTGTGGACTTGTTTATGTTCATGTACATGAGTGTTGTGGACTTATTTATGTTCATGTACATGAGTGTTGTGGACTTATTTATGTTCATGTACATGAGTGTTGTGGACTTATTTATGTTCATGTACATGAGTGTTGTGGACTTGTTTATGTTCATGTACATGAGTGTTGTGGACTTATTTATGTTCATGTACATGAGTGTTGTGGACTTATTTATGTTCATGTACATGAGTGTTGTGGACTTGTTTATGTTCATGTACATGAGTGTTGTGGACTTATTTATGTTCATGTACATGAGTGTTGTGGGCAAGCATGCAACACCTTTTCAGTCCAAACTAAGTGTGCCTCATGGATTGATGATGTATTTAGGAGTTTAATGACACAAAGAGACACGACTAAGAAAGTCAAGTCAGGTTTAGTTGATGCTTCATCAAGCAGCGTGTCCACATGGATTAAACCCGGAGGCGTCTAATCTGATGCAGCCGATATGCACTGGCTCCTCCCACCACACCACTGGCTCCTCCCACCACACCACTGGCCCCTCCCATCCCACCACCCAGCAGCTCTCTGGTGGGCTCTGCCTTTCTGTGCCGGAGACTGAGGAGGGAAGGAGGCAAGGAAGGAAGGAGGCAAGGCGACGGGGTGTGTGTGTTGCCATGGGGATGAAAGGTCCTCTGAGCAGCTGCTGATTCGCTGGCGCCGCACAGCACCATTTTCTCCCCTTCTTCTCCCTCGCCACGCCGTCCAATCACAAGGCGGATCCTGGAGGAGCTTTTCCCCAGAGGACCTGCCGCCGCACGCCGGGGAGCGTGGAGGACGTTGGAGGAGAGGACACACTGTGGAGGACGTTGGAGGAGAGGACACACGGTCCTGTGGAGGACGTTGGAGGAGAGGATTTCAGCAGGTGAGTCTTCCTCTCTTGTTAGGCCCGCCTCCTTTCTGCTGCTGAACGAGCATCTTCCCTAAAATGGGGCAGATGAAGACCATGGTGCAGATAGAGCATGGTGCAGATAGAGCATGGTGCAGATAGAGCATGGTGCAGATAGAGCATGGTGCAGATAGAGCATGGTGCAGATAGAGCATGGTGCAGATAGAGCATGGTGCAGATAGAGCATGGTGCAGATAGAGCATGGTGCAGATAGACTATGGTGCAGATAGAGCATGGTGCAGATGAAGACTATGGTGCAGATGAAGACTATGGTGCAGATGAAGACTATGGTGCAGATAGAGCATGGTGCAGATGAAGACTGTGGTGCAGATAGAGCATGGTGCAGATGGATGGAGCAGATAGAGCATGGTGCAGATGAAGACTATGGTGCTGCAGCCAGCCATCAGGGCGCTGCATGAATAATTCACTAACTGTGTCAGCGCGTGCAGACCGGAACCAGACTAAATACTGGAACCAGACTGCATAAACAACACGCTCGTTTGTCCTCCTGTTTTTCTGCTGGTGCAGGAAAAAGTGGGCCTGGCAGCAGAAGACACACTTGCTGCTAGCAAGACTTTTCATTGATTGAGACTTCTATTAGTAGGTTGCACAATGATTGTCCTGTCATCTTACAGTTTTTACTCATTGTGAAACCAGAGGGGAGTCAGTCCTTCAAATGTCTATCATGCTAAGCTACATGCTACACTATAGTAGGAGTGTCCTAATACTGATATTGTGGTACCGCTACCAAAGTGTATTTGGAATAAGGGCTGCAACTAAACTTGATAGTCGACCAGTCGGATAATAAAGCGTACACATATTTAATGGCTGTCATTTTTCCATCGACTTCTAAATGCAACTTAAAGGGCAACTGTAAGTATATAAAAGTGTACGTACACATGTGAAGAACATCATGTCATGGCTGTCTGGACTTTACAATCATTCTTATTTGTTTGTGATGTAGTGATTGGAGCACATACTTGTTGTTGTTGTGATGTAGTGATTGGAGCACATACTTGTTGTTGTTGTGATGTAGTGATTGGAGCACATACTTGTTGTTGTTGTGATGTAGTGATTGGAGCACATACTTGTTGTGATGTAGTGATTGGAGCACATACTTGTTGTTGTTGTTGTGATGTAGTGATTGGAGCACATACTTGTTGTTGTTGTTGTGATGTAGTGATTGGAGCACATACTTGTTGTTGTTGTGATGTAGTGATTGGAGCACATACTTGTTGTTGTTGTGATGTAGTGATTGGAGCACATACTTGTTGTTGTTGTGATGTAGTGATTGGAGCACATACTTGTTGTTGTTGTGATGTAGTGATTGGAGCACATACTTGTTGTTGTTGTGATGTAGTGATTGGAGCACATACTTGTTGTTGTTGTGATGTAGTGATTGGAGCACATACTTGTTGTTGTTGTGATGTAGTGATTGGAGCACATAGTTGTTGTTGTTGTTGTGATGTAGTGATTGGAGCACATACTTGTTGTTGTTGTGATGTAGTGATTGGAGCACATACTTGTTGTTGTTGTTGTGATGTAGTGATTGGAGCACATACTTGTTGTTGTTGTGATGTAGTGATTGGAGCACATACTTGTTGTTGTTGTGATGTAGTGATTGGAGCACATACTTGTTGTTGTTGTGATGTAGTGATTGGAGCACATACTTGTTGTTGTTGTTGTGATGTAGTGATTGGAGCACATACTTGTTGTTGTTGTGATGTAGTGATTGGAGCACATACTTGTTGTTGTTGTGATGTAGTGATTGGAGCACATACTTGTTGTTGTTGTGATGTAGTGATTGGAGCACATACTTGTTGTTGTTGTGATGTAGTGATTGGAGCACATACTTGTTGTTGTTGTGATGTAGTGATTGGAGCACATACTTGTTGTTGTTGTGATGTAGTGATTGGAGCACATACTTGTTGTTGTTGTGATGTAGTGATTGGAGCACATAGTTGTTGTTGTTGTTGTGATGTAGTGATTGGAGCACATACTTATTGTTGTTGTTGTGATGTAGTGATTGGAGCACATACTTGTTGTTGTTGTTGTGATGTAGTGATTGGAGCACATACTTGTTGTTGTTGTGATGTAGTGATGGGAGCACATACTTGTTGTTGTTGTGATGTAGTGATTGGAGCACATACTTGTTGTTGTTGTGATGTAGTGATTGGAGCACATACTTGTTGTTGTTGTGATGTAGTGATTGGAGCACATACTTATGTTGTTGTGATGTAGTGATTGGAGCACATACTTGTTGTTGTTGTGATGTAGTGATTGGAGCACATACTTGTTGTTGTGATGTAGTGATTGGAGCACATACTTGTTGTTGTTGTGATGTAGTGATTGGAGCACATACTTGTTGTTGTTGTGATGTAGTGATTGGAGCACATACTTGTTGTTGTTGTGATGTAGTGATTGGAGCACATACTTGTTGTTGTTGTGATGTAGTGATTGGAGCACATACTTGTTGTTGTTGTGATGTAGTGATTGGAGCACATACTTGTTGTTGTTGTGATGTAGTGATTGGAGCACATACTTGTTGTTGTTGTGATGTAGTGATTGGAGCACATAGTTGTTGTTGTTGTTGTGATGTAGTGATTGGAGCACATACTTATTGTTGTTGTTGTGATGTAGTGATTGGAGCACATACTTGTTGTTGTTGTTGTGATGTAGTGATTGGAGCACATACTTGTTGTTGTTGTGATGTAGTGATTGGAGCACATACTTGTTGTTGTTGTGATGTAGTGATTGGAGCACATACTTGTTGTTGTTGTGATGTAGTGATTGGAGCACATACTTGTTGTTGTTGTGATGTAGTGATTGGAGCACATACTTGTTGTTGTTGTGATGTAGTGATTGGAGCACATACTTGTTGTTGTGATGTAGTGATTGGAGCACATACTTGTTGTTGTTGTGATGTAGTGATTGGAGCACATACTTGTTGTTGTTGTGATGTAGTGATTGGAGTACATACTTGTTGTTGTTGTGATGTAGTGATTGGAGCACATACTTGTTGTTGTTGTGATGTAGTGATTGGAGCACATACTTGTTGTTGTTGTGATGTAGTGATTGGAGCACATACTTGTTGTTGTTGTGATGTAGTGATTGGAGCACATACTTATGTTGTTGTGATGTAGTGATTGGAGCACATACTTGTTGTTGTTGTGATGTAGTGATTGGAGCACATACTTGTTGTTGTTGTGATGTAGTGATTGGAGCACATACTTGTTGTTGTTGTGATGTAGTGATTGGAGCACATACTTGTTGTTGTTGTGATGTAGTGATTGGAGCACATACTTATGTTGTTGTGATGTAGTGATTGGAGCACATACTTATGTTGTTGTGATGTAGTGATTGGAGCACATACTTGTTGTTGTTGTGATGTAGTGATTGGAGCACATACTTGTTGTTGTTGTGATGTAGTGATTGGAGCACATACTTGTTGTTGTTGTGATGTAGTGATTGGAGCACATACTTGTTGTTGTTGTGATGTAGTGATTGGAGCACATACTTGTTGTTGTGATGTAGTGATTGGAGCACATACTTGTTGTTGTAGTGATTGGAGCACATACTTGTTGTTGTTGTTGTGATGTAGTGATTGGAGCACATACTTGTTGTTGTGATGTAGTGATTGGAGCACATACTTGTTGTTGTTGTGATGTAGTGATTGGAGCACATACTTGTTGTTGTTGTGATGTAGTGATTGGAGCACATACTTGTTGTTGTTGTGATGTAGTGATTGGAGCACATACTTGTTGTTGTTGTTGTGATGTAGTGATTGGAGCACATACTTGTTGTTGTTGTGATGTATTGATTGGAGCACATACTTGTTGTTGTGATGTAGTGATTGGAGCACATACTTGTTGTTGTTGTGATGTAGTGATTGGAGCACATACTTGTTGTTGTGATGTAGTGATTGGAGCACATACTTGTTGTGATGTAGTGATTGGAGCACATACTTGTTGTTGTGATGTAGTGATTGGAGCACATACTTGTTGTTGTTGTGATGTAGTGATTGGAGCACATACTTGTTGTTGTTGTGATGTAGTGATTGGAGCACATACTTGTTGTTGTTGTTGTGATGTAGTGATTGGAGCACATACTTGTTGTTGTTGTGATGTAGTGATTGGAGCACATACTTGTTGTTGTGATGTAGTGATTGGAGCACATACTTGTTGTTGTTGTGATGTAGTGATTGGAGCACATACTTGTTGTTGTTGTGATGTAGTGATTGGAGCACATACTTGTTGTTGTTGTGATGTAGTGATTGGAGCACATACTTGTTGTTGTGATGTAGTGATTGGAGCACATACTTGTTGTTGTTGTGATGTAGTGATTGGAGCACATACTTGTTGTTGTTGTGATGTAGTGATTGGAGCACATACTTGTTGTTGTTGTGATGTAGTGATTGGAGCACATACTTGTTGTTGTGATGTAGTGATTGGAGCACATACTTGTTGTTGTTGTGATGTAGTGATTGGAGCACATACTTGTTGTTGTTGTGATGTAGTGATTGGAGCACATACTTGTTGTTGTTGTGATGTAGTGATTGGAGCACATACTTGTTGTTGTGATGTAGTGATTGGAGCACATACTTGTTGTTGTTGTGATGTAGTGATTGGAGCACATACTTGTTGCTCACAAAAAACATTCATGAAGTTTGCTTCTTTTATGAATTTATTATGGCTCTACTGAAAATGTGAGGGTGAAAAGTATACATACAGCAATGTTAATATTTGCTTCCTTGGCAAGTTGACCTGCAATAAGGCACATTTGGTAGCCATCCACAAGCTACTGCTTGACCACTTGACCACTAAATTGCTGCAGTTCAGCTAAATGTGTGACATGGACTTGTTTCTTCAGCATTGTCCTCACCTTTAAGTCAGGACTTTGGGAAGGCCATTCTAAAACCTTCAATCTAGCCTGATTTAGCCATTCCTTTACCACTTTTGAGGTGTGTTTGGTGTCATTGTCCTGTTGGAACACCCAACAAGACCCAACCTCCGGGCTGATGATTTTAGCTTTGGAGCTAATCCTCCTTTTTCATTGTCCCATTTAAAGCACCAGTAAGTGTTTATATAATGTAGTAATAGACACCTTCATAACAATATGTAATATGTACAATATACACACTGCAAGTATATATATCATGTAGTAACAGACACCTTCATAACAATATGTAATATGTACAATATACACACTGCAAATATATATATCATGTAGTAACAGACACCTTCATAACAATATGTAATATGTACAATATACACACTGCAAGTATATATATCATGTAGTAACAGACACCTTCATAACAATATGTAATATGTACAATATACACACTGCAAGTATATATATAATGTAGTAACAGACACCTTCATAACAATATATAATATGTACAATATACACACTGCAAGTATATATATCATGTAGTAACAGACACCTTCATAACAATATGTAATATGTACAATATACACACTGCAAGTATATATATAATGTAGTAACAGACACCTTCATAACAATATGTAATAAGTACAATATACACACTGCAAGTATATATATCATGTAGTAACAGACACCTTCATAACAATATGTAATATGTACAATATACACACTGCAAGTATATATATAATGTAGTAACAGACACCTTCATAACAATATGTAATATGTACAATATACACACTGCAAGTATATATATAATGTAGTAACAGACACCTTCATAACAATATGTAATATGTACAATATACACACTGCAAGTATATATATCATGTAGTAACAGACACCTTCATAACAATATGTAATATGTACAATATACACACTGCAAGTATATATATCATGTAGTAACAGACACCTTCATAACAATATGTAATATGTACAATATACACACTGCAAGTATATATATAATGTAGTAAGAGACACCTTCATAACAATATGTAATATGTACTATATACACACTGCAAGTATATATATAATGTAGTAACAGACACCTTCATAACAATATGTAATATGTACAATATACACACTGCAAGTATATATATATATAATGTAGTAACAGACACCTTCATAACAATATGTAATAAGTACAATATACACACTGCAAGTATATATATAATGTAGTAACAGACACCTTCATAACAATATGTAATATGTACAATATACACACTGCAAGTATATATATTATGTAGTAACAGACACCTTCATAACAATATGTAATATGTACAATATATAGGGATGATGTTTGATAAGAAATTATAGAGTTCGAGCCCATTATCGAATCCTCTTATCGAACCGATTCCTTATCGATTCTCTCAGATAGGTTGTTGTATATGGAAAAAAACACACAATATTTTAGTTTATATTAAAAAAAAAATCTGATAAATAAATAAATATTGACTGTTACCCCCCTTAAAAAATAAAATAAATACATATTGACTGTTGTTACCCAAAGTATATTAAGTGGGATTTTTCATAAAAACAAATATATACAGTAACACAAAAACTAGCTGTCTCTGTGATTACTATAGGTGTATAAATAATAATATAGTGTTCAATAAAATCATTCCTTAAGGCACAAAACCGAAAATAACACAGCTCTCCAAAAAGTGCACTTCTGCTGCTATTGGAACATCCTTCTGGGGTCCATCAGTGTGG
This sequence comes from Entelurus aequoreus, assembly GCF_033978785.1. Taxonomy (NCBI): domain Eukaryota; kingdom Metazoa; phylum Chordata; class Actinopteri; order Syngnathiformes; family Syngnathidae; genus Entelurus; species Entelurus aequoreus. The sequence continues at coordinate 39,294,677 of NC_084757.1, forward strand.
CCTCCTCCAGGAATGACTGCACGTCCTTGTCCTGGAGGGGAAATGAGGGACAGACACGGCATAGAATTAGGGGGGAAATTAGCTGAATGTGAAGACTAGAGTGTCTGTTATTAAGTCTTTAGCATTAGTATGTGGAATTAAATGATGGATGAAGTAATGAAGGTAAATATTGTACTGATATGATCCACTTTAAGAGGTTGTTCAAATGAATAGTGCTTACAAAGTACAAAGAAGAATTATGAGAAATACTTTCAACCTTATTGAAAATAAGATATTCTTCAAGTATGTTAATAATGACTGAATTAATTAATTACATATTACAAAACTGTTGTGTATACTAATTCACAGATGTTATTTTATTATTAAAAAGGTCAGTAAATGATGTATATATTTGTAAACGCTCTGAAGTGGGGAAGGGGTAGGATTAAATAAGCTTTACTTCTTCCTACTCCTTTTCGGAAATGATGTAAAGTCAAATGATATGAAATTGTGATGTGTTATACTGTAAGTGTGTTCATGTACCAAATAAACTAAAGAAAGAAAGAAAGCACTAGTTTATTAGACAGACCTGCAAATATATATATTTGATCATTATTAGGTTTGGTTGATGTCAGCACTTCAGTCATCAACAATTGTATCATCAGAGAAATGGACATTGAAACAGTGTAGGTGTGACTTGGTAGGATATGTACAGCAAGTAGTGGACATAGTGACTGTGACTTGGTAGGATATGTACAGCAAGTAGTGGACATAGTGACTGTGACTTGGTAGGATATGTACAGCAAGTAGTGGACATAGTGACTGTGACTTGGTAGGATATGTACAGCAAGTAGTGGACATAGTGACTGTGACTTGGTAGGATATGTACAGCAAGTAGTGGACATAGTGACTGACTTGGTAGGATATGTACAGCAAGTAGTGGACATAGTGACTGTGACTTGGTAGGATATGTACAGCAAGTAGTGGACATAGTGACTGTGACTTGGTAGGATATGTACAGCAAGTAGTGGACATAGTGACTGTGACTTGGTAGGATATGTACAACAAGTAGTGGACATAGTGACTGTGACTTGGTAGGATATGTACAGCAAGTAGTGGACATAGTGACTGTGACTTGGTAGGATATGTACAGCAAGTAGTGGACATAGTGACTGTGACTTGGTAGGATATGTACAGCAAGTAGTGGACATAGTGACTGTGACTTGGTAGGATATGTACAGCAAGTAGTGGACATAGTGACTGTGACTTGGTAGGATATGTACAGCAAGTAGTGGACATAGTGACTGTGACTTGGTAGGATATGTACAGCAAGTAGTGGACATAGTGACTGTGACTTGGTAGGATATGTACAGCAAGTAGTGGACATAGTGACTGTGACTTGGTAGGATATGTACAGCAAGTAGTGGACATAGTGACTGTGACTTGGTAGGATATGTACAGCAAGTAGTGGACATAGTGACTGTGACTTGGTAGGATATGTACAGCAAGTAGTGGACATAGTGACTGTGACTTGGTAGGATATGTACAGCAAGTAGTGGACATAGTGACTGTGACTTGGTAGGATATGTACAGCAAGTAGTGGACATAGAGACTGTGACTTGGTAGGATATGTACAGCAAGTAGTGGACATAGTGAGCTCGAATAGCATAAGAACAAGTGTATACATTAGATTATTTACATTAGATTATTTACAATCCGGGGAGGTGGGATGTGGAGGGGGGAGGATGTTAGTCAAGGGTGAATTTATTTATTTGAAGTTGCCTGGAGGTGTTCTTTTATTGCGGTTTTGAAGGAGGATAGAGATGCCCTTTCTTTTACACCTGTTGGGAGTGCATTCCACATTGATGTATCATAGAAAGAGAATGAGTTAAGACCTTGGTTAGTTGGGAATCTGGGTTTAACGTGGTTAGTGGAGCTCCCCCTGGTGTTGTGGTTATGGCGGTCATTTACGTTAAGGAAGTAGTTTGACATGTACTTCGGTATCAGGGAGGTGTAGCGGATTTTATAGACTAGGCTCAGTGCAAGTTGTTTAACTCTGTCCTCCACCTTGAGCCAGCCCACTTTGGAGAAGTGGGTAGGAGTGAGGTGGGATCTGGGGTGGAATCATTCAACTTACTGGTCAAACGGTAGAGGGCGGGGCATCGAAATGAAAACAATAATATTTCGGGGCTGTAAATGTAATTTGGAGTTGAACTTAATGAATTATTGTGGTCACTAGGTGTTCTATCTCTTTGTAAAATATGCCGGTTTAACTCCGCCCAGCCCTGTGGAACAATCTAACAAATGTATTAAACATGTTTTGGAGCAGGATAAAGAATTAGCAGCGGAGAAATAATGAGTACAACAACTGTGGTGCCCGTGACATCTGAGGAGAATGATGCAGCGTCTTGTAATCTCTGCCATCCCACACCGTGTCACACCGTGTGAGGGAGCCATTCCACACCGTGTGACACCAAGTGAGGGAGCCATCCCACACCGTGTGACACCGTGTGAGGGAGCCATTCCACACCGTGTGACACCGTGTGAGGGAGGGTCCGCCTGGAAAGAGCAGCAGAGCCTCTTTGAACAGATGTGCAGCGAAGACTTGAACAGATGCGCGGCTAAGACTTGAACAGATGCACAGCTAAGACTTGAACAGATGCGCGGCTAAGACTTGAACAGATGCGCAGCTAAGACTTGAACAGATGCACAGCTAAGACTTGAACAGATGCGCAGCTAAGACTCAAACAGATGCGCGGCTAAGACTTGAACAGATGCGCAGCTAAGACTCAAACAGATGCGCAGCTAAGACTTGAACAGATGCGCGGCTAAGACTTGAACAGATGCGCAGCTAAGACTCAAACAGATGTGTGGCTAAGACTTGAACAGATGCGCAGCTAAGACTCAAACAGATGTGTGGCTAAGACTTGAACAGATGTGCGGCTAAGACTTGAACAGATGCGCAGCTAAGACTTGAACAGATGCGCGGCTAAGACTCGAACAGATGTGCGGCTAAGACTCAAACAGATGTGTGGCTAAGACTTGAACAGATGTGCGGCTAAGACTCAAACAGATGTGTGGCTAAGACTTGAACAGATGTGCGGCTAAGACTCAAACAGATGTGTGGCTAAGACTTGAACAGATGTGCGGCTAAGACTTGAACAGATGCGCAGCTAAGACTTGAACAGATGCGCGGCTAAGACTCGAACAGATGTGCGGCTAAGACTCCAACAGATGTGTGGCTAAGACTTGAACAGATGCGCAGCTAAGACTCAAACAGATGTGCGGCTAAGACTCGAACAGATGTGCGGCTAAGACTCGAACAGATGCGCGGCTAAGACTTGAACAGATGCGCGGCTAAGACTTGAACAGATGTGCGGCTAAGACTTGAACAGATGTGCGGCTAACATCCTCCTGGATGAGGTGGAATTGAGAGCAGCCCATCTTGTTCTGGCCTTAGGAGGGTGGCAAATTGTAAGCAGTTGATGTCCATGTTTGTCATCAGCATCACTCCCAGGTGGTCCTGCAAGGCTTCATGTTCTCACTTGATGCCCCAACATCTTGCTTCATGTTCTTACTTGATGCTCCAACATCTTGCTTCATGTTCTCACTTGATGCTCCAACATCTTGCTTCATGTTCTCACTTGATGCTCCAACATCTTGCTTCATGTTCTCACTTGATGCTCCAACATCTTGCTTCATGTTCTCACTTGATGCCCCAACATCTTGCTTCATGTTCTCACTTGATGCTCCAACATCTTGCTTCATGTTCTCACTTGATGCTCCAACATCTTGCTTCATGTTCTCACTTGATGCTCCAACATCTTGCTTCATGTTCTCACTTGATGCTCCAACATCTTGCTTTGAATGACCTCCTTGTGTCTCCTTGGCTACAGAGGGCGAGAAGATGCCTTTCAGCTGCTGAGTCGGAGGGTTCTTCCACTGCGTCAGCCATGAAGTCGGATGGTCTGGGGACTGCTCACAAGTCAGAAGAAGGACAAGCGTCCAAGGCGAAGGTCGTGAGGAAGCCGGCGGCAAGGCCAAAGACGTCGACTGGTGCGGCGGTTTTGAATGGCGGTGGAGCGACGGCAGCGGCCAGGCAGCAGGTCGCCGGCGGACACGCTTCTTCTCGCTCCCGCGAGGTTAAGGAAACTGAAAAGAAGCCGAGCACGAGACCTAAAACTTCTCCCCCGAGTTGCACTGCAGTGAGGACGGCGAGGAGCTCGACTGTAAACAGCGCCGCTCACCACGTCACTTCGTCCACGTCCGGCGGGGCCTCGCCGGAAAACGGCGCCGGTAGCCCTCGAAACGGAACTCCATCCCTCCCAGGTACTCGTTCATCCCTCACCATTTTAGACTGAATCTCCTGGACAAGCAGACCAAGATGCTGAGTAGACCAGCAGAGATAACGCACGCTAGCTGCTATCAGCGCCAGCAGCTGCTGGAGCGTCTAAGCCCTGCACAGCTGCTGCCTGACTGAGCACTTTCAGCTTTTGTGGTTACAGAATGAGCGCTTAATCCCCGTCTCACCGCTGATACCATTGTTGCATCACTGGTGTACACAAACACTTAGAGCCCAGTCACTCAGGTCCAACACAACCCCTCTTGTCAGGGTACACCTCGGATTTGTTTGTTCAAACAATATTTAGCATATCAATTAGAAATCATCTCTTGCAGGGTCTAACTGTTGCTAGCATGACACAAGTCACATGTTAAAGGAGCCATATGTAATAGTTTCATGTCAAGTCATCATTAAATGATATGTCAAAAAGCTTTAATAAATCACCATCTTTTCCAATAGCTTTATAACTGATAACGGTAGTTCATGTGCTCATTTCAAAATGAAGATTTACAGCCCCGAAATATTGTTTTCAGTGTGTCACATTCAGGTTGCCATGTTGGTCTGGCTACTGCCACTGGTAAAGTTACTAAACATGTCAATCTAAAAGTTACCATTCTCAACTTATTCATGACAAAGCCAGGAACAAAACCAGGATTTGATGCCCTTGAAAGATGGAGACCATTGAAGATGTTTTCATCTGACGCCAAACTTGCTCATTTCCTCCTTAATAAATAAGTCAGGCATTTATGTTTTCTTACGGACATTTGCTATGTCAACTATATTGTCCAATACAGTCTATGATCTTTTCTAACAAAGATAGTATGTTCCTGCAACCAATGTTAGCATATTAGCCCTGTCAATGACACATGGACATACAGGCTAATATGTGCTAGTTAGCATGTATGTCCATGTGTCCTCCAACTGACAGGACAACATATATTTAGTACAAATAAAAGCTATGTGGATATGGGTAGTGTCAGTGCCTGATACGCTGAGGAAATGGTTCCAACATTACTCATCATGGCAATGTGAAAGGTTTGGAGACAGACAAATCACATGATCAAATAATTCCTCATTGGTGTACATGTAGTCCATATTGTGGACTACATGTACCAAGTTATATGGCAATCTGAAAGGTTTGAAACGGTAGCCTATAGGCATACTTTGGTAAAATGTCTCCTCTTTAGTTTTGGGCGTACATTAGGCTGCTAAGCAGTCTCTACTTATTTTCACCAGTATAACCATTGTTAGCGTTGGTTGTAGTTGGTTTTAGTCTTTGTTTTCTGATAGTACTGACAATAACCACATGATTGTTGTGATATTGTACGCAGGCATGACCTACTTCTTCCTGAAGATATCCTCATTTCTGTGTCAAATGTGTTGGTTAGAGATTTGTTATTGACTTGTCTATTCAGCTATTATGGTCCCAGACCTCAACCCCTCGTAGGAGGCAGTGGAAGTTTGAAGTTCCTTGTGGTAGTCCAGTCCATCCAGCTGGATTCGGCTGTGTATCTGGCAACCTCAGTCAGGGAGAGGACTACAGAATTTTGACCGTAGCATTTCTGGCCACATTATTACATATGGCTCCTTTAACAAAAAACAACAAGTGGCATAGTTTATCCTTTGATGCTGACTAACCCGTCACAATTACCAGCATTTGCATGCTCGTGTTCCCTGCCAAGCTTATGTGGCCAACGTTTGCTCCTGTGGTTTGTAACTAGGAGTGAAGCCCAAACAGCAGGCCAAGCTGGTTAAAAAAGCAACACCGACAAAGTCAGAGTCCACAAAAACCAGCGGGTGAGTTTTACACTTCAACTCTGCTCATTGTCCCTAAGTAAGTACATTTAGGACAATTTAGTTGTTGCTTTGTTATGATGTGAAGATGTTTAGATCTGAGCATCAGGTTCAACACACTTTATGTATTATCTTTCTTCCATCACTAATTAACAGAAGTATCAAAGACTAGATATGTTAAAGTTTTATTGCACCATTAGAAAAGCTGTGCTGCCCCCTGCTGGTGCCTATTATAATTACCCAATCGCTTCTTCTTTTGTTCCTCCTTCCCCCGTAATGATTAATCAAAAAATGATCAATTGGCACAACGAGAGTGGGAAAACAACCTCGTTATGGTTTTGTCCATTCAGCTGTCCTCCCAACAAGTCCAGGGTAGGAGAAGGTGTCAAATTCAAGACAGCAGAGGGCGCTGTAGCTGCATCAAGAGCGGAACCCAAAGGTAAAGGAGTCCAAGCCAACCATGGTGAGTCTCTAGCGCAGGGGTCACCAACGCGGTGCCCGCGGGCACCAGGTAGCCCGTAAGGACCAGATGAGTAGCCCGCTGGCCTGTTCTAAAAATAGCTCAAATAGCAGCACTTACCAGTGAGCTGCCTCTATTTATTAAATTTTATTTATTTACTAGCAAGCTGGTCTCGCTTTGCTCGACATTTTTAATTCTAAGAGAGACAAAACTCAAATAGAATTTGAAAATCCAAGAAAATATTTTAAAGACTTGGTCTTCACTTGTTTAAATACATTCATTATTTTTTTTTATTTTGCTTCTTATAACTTTCAGAAAGACAATTTTAGAGAAAAAATACAACCTTAAAAATGATTTTAGGATTTTTAAACACATATACCTTTTTACCTTTTAAATTCCTTCCTCTTCTTTCCTGACAATTTAAATCAATGTTTAAGTAAAAAAAAAATTTTTATTGTAAAGAATAATAAATACATTTTAATTTAATTCTTCATTTTAGCTTCTGTTTTTTCGACGAAGAATATTTGTGAAATATTTCTTCAAACTTATTATGATTAAAATTCCAAAAAATTATTCTGGCAAATCTAGAAAATCTGTAGAATCAAATTTAAATCTTATTTCAAAGTCTTTTGAATTTCTTTTAAAATTTTTGTTCTGGAAAATCTAGTAGAAATAATGATTTGTCTTTGTTAGAAATATAGCTTGGTCCAATTTGTTATATATTCTAACAAAGTGTAGATTGGATTTTAACCTATTTAAAACATGTCATCAAAATTCTAAAATTAATCTTAATCAGGAAAAATTACTAATGATGTTCCATAAATTATTTTTTGAATTTTTTTCAAAAAGATTCGAATTAGCTAGTTTTTCTCTTCTTTTTTTTTGGTTGAATTTTCAATTTTAAAGAGTCGAAATTGAAGATAAACTATGTTTCAAAATTTAATTGTCATTTTTTTCATGTTTTGTCCTCTTTTGAACCGTTCAATTAAGTGTAAATATCATTAATTATTAATAATAACATAGAGTTAAAGGTAAATTGAGCAAATTGGCTATTTCTGGCAATTTATTGAAGTGTGTATGAAACTGGTAGCCCTTCACATTAATCACTACCCAAGAAGTAGCTCTTGCTTTCAAAAAGGTTGCTGACCCCTGATCTAGCGTGTGAGAAAGTGTAAACGTCCTGTTCACATTGTTTTTTCTGTGGTTTAGATGCCAAGCATGGACCTATTGGGAAAAGGCTCGCTTTGTCCAGGAAAGAATTAGACGGCAAGGAAGGGTTGAAATCATCCCTACCAAACAAACCACACAGTGAAACTACCAAGAAGGTTCTCACTGGAGCCTCACCTAAACCCGGCGCTAAACCCACCAAAGTCTCTTCAACTCCCTCAAAGCAACTTTCAAGTAAGTCAGGACCAAAACTGAAAAGTGCAACTGAGACTACTGCCAACACTGAAAAAGCCTCATCAAAATCTGGAGCAACGTTTAGAACTACTAAAGTGCCAGCTGAGGCAAAAGATTGTGACAAAGGTGAAGATTTGCACCATGAATCTGAATCTGCTCCGCATAAAAATGATGGTCGCAAGGGCCTGGCTAGCCCTGAGAAGACAGGAGCACAACCACTGAGGCAAGGCCAAGATTCACTCGGCCTTCATCTGGACCCAACATCTACTCCCAGTGTCCAGAAGAATGAAATGCAGTCTGTCACCTCAAACGGGGCAGAGGACCTTAGCGCGGCACCGCGAGAAGTCAGACCCGTTAGTGCTGTTAGGCAACCTGAAAGCAACACAAGGCTACGCTCTCCATGTACCCCCACAGACACCCCTTGCAGTATGGGAAGCACAGGTACTCCTTTGGAGGACTCCTGGAGCAGCCACCATCGAGTCAGCCCCGCGTCTGAAACTGGCAGCACACACTCCACATCCTCGGACGACATCAAGCCCCGTTCTGAGGACTACGATGCTGGAGGCTCTCAAGACGATGACTGCTCCAATGACCGAGGCGTGTCCAAGTGCGGCACCATGCGCTGCCATGATTTCTTGGGGCGCAGCAGCAGCGACACTAGCACACCTGAGGAGTTAAAGATGTACGAAGGTGGGGCGGGGCTGAGAGTTGAAGTGAGGCTGCGTGGACGGGAGGTGGAGACCACCAGTGAGGAGGAGGGAGTGAAACGCCGTCCCCGTTCGTGGTTGCAAAGGGAAGAGCATTCAGGGGCAGTTAAAACCACTGACAGTGTCCCCGAGCACCAAACCTCCGAGGACGAGGAAGATGATGAAGAGGAAACAGAGGAAGAGAGGTCTGAAGTAGAGGTGATCCCCAGTCAGGGTCCAACTGAACCCTCGCCACAGTTCCAGGGCATCATCAACCTGGCGTTTGATGATGAAACTCTGGACCAGGAAAACGATCAGCCAGACTTCCAGTCGACCTCCAACTTCCGTCGGTCCATTTTGCTCTCTGTGGACGAATGTGAGGAGTTGGGCTCAGAGGAAGGTGGCGCCCAGACCCCCCAAGACCCGGACTATTCTGCCAACCCAGGTGATGTTTTTGAGTCGGATTCTTTAACTCCTCAGTCCCACTGTGCTCCATCCCACTCGCCAAGTCAGTGTGAACATTCAGGTATCACGTACACAGAACAAAGTGAGGAACATCAAGAGAAGTCCTTGGTATTCCTTACCCAGGTTGAAGAGCAAACGCAAAAGGACGCAGAAAGGACCAGCCCCTCTCTGCCGAGCGCTGACACCAAAGACCCCCCACCCCAGGAGCGGCCATGTCACCTTGACCTGCGGCACGCTCCACAGTACACTAACGGTACACCTCAGAAAAGTCAGGCAGAAACCCAGAAAACCGGTGTACAACTGGACTTCCATGAGCCACAAATGACAGGGGACTCTCCCGGTCACGCTGCACAATCTCCGGCAGGTAACGTATGATCTATGGATTCCTTCTTGACCCCTGAATCCATTCACTTTGCCCGCAAGAGCTATTCCTCCTTTGCGATGACTCCTAGACCTTACCTACAGCACCTACCATCTTTTCTGTAGAAAAAGGATATTGCCAGTTACACGTTCAGGTTCAAAATCAAAACTAACTCAGTCATATTTTCACCGTTAAACTTCTGCTCTCATTTCAACACGTTAGCAATTTGAATTTGCAACATCAATATCCTTTCCTGGAAATGAGGCACCGTCTAATCAGACTTAAAGTGATTCTCGTCAAACAATGAGGGACGAGGCCTGTGTTAGTTGCCCTTTAAGGACTTGTTTTTGTTTCATGCAGTGGAACTCTTTTTGAGCAGCTGGGGCTTGGACCTCTTTCTGTTGAGGTTTCCACATCTAGCATTCTAGTACCAACATATTGTATGAAGTTATGGTGCTATTGTTAGCGAAGGTGCTCATTGTTTACAAAATAGTAGCACAGAAAAAGTGTCTGCCAAAACTTACAGGGGTCCTCTTATGCAAAACCCACTTTTCTTACCTGTTTTGTGTGTATTTGGGATTCCCGGAAATGTGAAATCCAACCATGGAGGCATGGCGGGGATATTTATAAAACCATCTTGCTTTCCGCCAAACGAGCTGTTTGGAATTTGAGACTTTAGTGACGTGTTTTTCCTTACTTAGGTCATCATATATGGTCGAGGTTTACCTGAAGAACTTTGCAGCCATTGTTATTCAGTTGGAGTCCAAAGTTGGAGTCAATAAGTTCCTAAGTCTACATGGACGACCAACCTTGAAGTTGAATGGTCAGACACAGGCGTGCAGCAGGTGTGTTAGCACTATGTTTCAGTCAATATGGTAGCACATGGTGATATCGTGTCACTCGGGGTGGAGCTTCATTTACGTCCTCCAGAAAGTCAAGTTTAATCATCTTCTCGGCGCTCCGCAAGAGCCGAAGCCCGAACCTCACTAAACTATCCAATCTCTGCCGTGTTTTACCTTTTCAAGGTGGAAAAAGTCACAGATGAGATCTCTTTATTTGTGGGATCCCTGTTAGCTCTGCTCTTGCTAGCAAACGTGAATCGGACATGCTAGCATGCATTTTGCACAAAGTCGACTGAACGTCAACTATGGGCAAGATATAAAGCAAGGGTGTCCAAACCTGTTGAGTTGGGGGCCGCATAGGGCTAAAAAAATGTGGTCTAGAGTCAAATACATGTAAAGTAACTATCTAAAAAATCTATCATATATATATATATATATATATATATATATATATATATACATATATATATATATATGTATATATATATATCCTATACATATTTGTGTTGTAATAATAACCTCTATGGAAATACAAGAACAGAGACTCAGATTTCCCTCGCCCGGGCGCGGGTCAACGGGGGCCCCCTCTGGAGCCAGGCCCGGAGTTGGGGCACAATGGCAAGCGCCTGGTGGCCGGGCCTGTCCCCATGGGGTCCTTTTGGCTCATAGGACTTCGGAGGCAGAAAACTCGGACATGGGAGGAGTTCGGGGAAGCCATGGAAAACCACTTCCGGACGGCTTCGAAGCGAATCTGGACCACCATCCGCCGCCTCAGGAAGGGGAAGCAGTGCACTATCAACACCGTGTATGGTGAGGATGGTGTTCTGCTGACCTGGACTGCGGATGTTGTGGATCGGTGGAGGGAATACTTGGAAGACCTCCTCAATCCCACCAACACGTCTTCCTATGAGGAAGCAGTGCCTGGGGAATCTGTGGTGGGCTCTCCTATTTCTGGGGCTGAGGTTGCCGAGGTATTTAAAAAGCTCCTCGGTGGCAAGGCCCCGGGGGTGGATGAGATCCGCCCGGAGTTCCTTAAGGCTTTGGATGATGTGGGGCTGTCTTGGTTGACAAGACTCTGCAGCATCGCGTGGACATCGGGGGCGGTACCTCTGGATTGGCAGACCGGGGTGGTGGTTCCTCTCTTCAAGAAGGGGAACCAGAGGGTGTGTTCCAACTATGGTGGGATCACACTCCTCAGCCTTCCCAGTAAGGTCTATTCAGGTGTACTGGAGAGGAGGCCACGCCGGATAGTCCAACCTCGGATTCAGGAGGAACAGTGTGGTTTTCGTCCTGGTCGTGGAACTGTGGACCAGCTCTATACTCTGGGCAGGGTCCTTGAGGGTGCATGGGAGTTTGCCCAACCAGTCTACATGTGTTTTGTGGACTTGGAGAAGGCATTGGACCGTGTCCCTCAGTAAGTCCTGTGGGGAAGGCAAAGCTCTCAATTTAGCGGTCGATCTACGTTCCCATCCTCACCTATGGTCATGAACTTTGGGTTATGACCGAAAGGACAAGATCACGGGTACAAGCGGCCCAAATTAGTTTCTTCCGCCGGGTGGCGGGTCTCTCCCTTAGAGATAGGGTGAGAAGCTCTGCCATCCAGCGGGAGCTCAAAGTAAAGCCGCTGCTCCTCCACATGGAGAGGAGCCAGATGAGGTGGTTCGGGCATCTGGTCAGGATGAATACAACACTACACTAGTCATTGACACTCTGCAGTGTTACAGCTGAATACAACACTACACTAGTCATTGACACTCTGCAGTGTTACAGCTGAATACAACACTACACTAGTCACTGACACTCTGCAGTGTTACAGCTGAATACAACACTACACTAGTCACTGACACTCTGCAGTGTTACAGCTGAATACAACACTACACTAGTCACTGACACTCTGCAGTGTTACAGATGAATACAACACTACACTAGTCACTGACACTCTGCAGTGTTACAGATGAATACAACACTACACTAGTCACTGACACTCTGCAGTGTTACAGCTGAATACAACACTACACTAGTCACTGACACTCTGCAGTGTTACAGATGAATACAACACTACACTAGTCACTGACACTCTGCAGTGTTACAGATGAATACAACACTACACTAGTCACTGACACTCTGCAGTGTTACAGATGAATACAACACTACACTAGTCACTGACACTCTGCAGTGTTACAGCTGAATACAACACTACACTAGTCACTGACACTCTGCAGTGTTACAGATGAATACAACACTACACTAGTCATTGACACTCTGCAGTGTTACAGATGAATACAACACTACACTAGTCACTGACACTCTGCAGTGTTACAGCTGAATACAACACTACACTAGTCACTGACACTCTGCAGTGTTACAGCTGAATACAACACTACACTAGTCACTGACACTCTGCAGTGTTACAGATGAATACAACACTACACTAGTCACTGACACTCTGCAGTGTTACAGATGAATACAACACTACACTAGTCACTGACACTCTGCAGTGTTACAGATGAATACAACACTACACTAGTCACTGACACTCTGCAGTGTTACAGCTGAATACAACACTACACTAGTCACTGACACTCTGCAGTGTTACAGATGAATACAACACTACACTAGTCACTGACACTCTGCAGTGTTACAGATGAATACAACACTACACTAGTCATTGACACTCTGCAGTGTTACAGCAGGGAATGGCTTCATACTTTGCAATGCGGTCTGCTGAAAATGATGGAAAGCACCCCTCAACATAGCGACCGTGACGCTCTGGTCAAAGTTGGAAATGCCACAAAACACATTTTAAAGGGGAACTGCACTTTTTTTGGAATCGTTCACAATCAACATGAGAGACAAGAAAACATGTCTTTTTTTTTAGGGTTTTAAAGATGATTAAAAAAAACGCTTGGAAGATGTGACTAATGATAGTCACTGTTGGAGCCTTCAGAGCCCTCCAACATTTTCTATACACACTGCAAGTATATATATAATGTAGTAACAGACACCTTCATAACAATATGTAATATGTACAATATACACACTGCAAGTATATATATAATGTAGTAACAGACACCTTCATAACAATATGTAATATGTACAATATACTCACTGCAAGTATATATATCATGTAGTAACAGACACCTTCATAACAATATGTAATATGTACAATATACTCACTGCAAGTATATATATCATGTAGTAACAGACACCTTCATAACAATATGTAATATGTACAATATACACACTGCAAGTATATATATCATGTAGTAACAGACACCTTCATAACAATATGTAATATGTACAATATACACACTGCAAGTATATATATAATGTAGTAACAGACACCTTCATAACAATATGTAATATGTACAATATACACACTGCAAGTACATATATATAATGTAGTAACAGACACCTTCATAACAATATGTAATATGTACAATATACACACTGCAAGTACATATATATAATGTAGTAACAGACACCTTCATAACAATATGTAATATGTACAATATACACACTGCAAGTATATATATAATGTAGTAACAGACACCTTCATAACAATATGTAATATGTACAATATACACACTGCAAGTATATATATAATGTAGTAACAGACACCTTCATAACAATATGTAATATGTACAATATACACACTGCAAGTATATATATCATGTAGTAACAGATACCTTCATAAAAATATGTAATATGTACAATATACACACTGCAAGTATATATATAATGTAGTAACAGACACCTTCATAACAATATGTAATATGTACAATATACACACTGCAAGTATATATATCATGTAGTAACAGACACCTTCATAACAATATGTAATATGTACAATATACACACTGCAAGTATATATATAATGTAGTAACAGACACCTTCATAACAATATGTAATATGTACAATATACACACTGCAAGTATATATATCATGTAGTAACAGACACCTTCATAACAATATGTAATATGTACAATATACACACTGCAAGTATATATATCATGTAGTAACAGACACCTTCATAACAATATGTAATATGTACAATATGCACACTGCAAGTATATATATCATGTAGTAACAGACACCTTCATAACAATATGTAATATGTACAATATACACACTGCAAGTATATATATAATGTAGTAATAGACACCTTCATAACAATATGTAATATGTACAATATACACACTGCAAGTATATATATAATGTAGTAACAGACACCTTCATAACAATATGTAATATGTACAATATACACACTGCAAGTATATATATAATGTAGTAACAGACACCTTCATAACAATATGTAATATGTACAATATACACACTGCAAGTGTATATATCATGTAGTAACAGACACCTTCATAACAATATGTAATATGTACAATATACACACTGCAAGTATATATATAATGTAGTAACAGACACCTTCATAACAATATGTAATATGTACAATATACACACTGCAAGTATATATATCATGTAGTAACACACACCTTCATAACAATATGTAATATGTACAATATACACACTGCAAGTATATATATCATGTAGTAACAGACACCTTCATAACAATATGTAATATGTACAATATGCACACTGCAAGTATATATATCATGTAGTAACAGACACCTTCATAACAATATGTAATATGTACAATATACACACTGCAAGTATATATATAATGTAGTAATAGACACCTTCATAACAATATGTAATATGTACAATATACACACTGCAAGTATATATATAATGTAGTAACAGACACCTTCATAACAATATGTAATATGTACAATATACACACTGCAAGTATATATATAATGTAGTAACAGACACCTTCATAACAATATGTAATATGTACAATATACACACTGCAAGTGTATATATCATGTAGTAACAGACACCTTCATAACAATATGTAATATGTACAATATACACACTGCAAGTATATATATAATGTAGTAACAGACACCTTCATAACAATATATAATATGTACAATATACACACTGCAAGTATATATATCATGTAGTAACAGACACCTTCATAACAATATGTAATATGTACAATATACACACTGCAAGTATATATATAATGTAGTAACAGACACCTTCATAACAATATGTAATATGTACAATATACACACTGCAAGTATATATATCATGTAGTAACAGACACCTTCATAACAATATGTAATATGTACAATATACACACTGCAAGTATATATATCATGTAGTAACAGACACCTTTATAAGAATATGTAATATGTACAATATACACACTGCAAGTATATATATCATGTAGTAACAGACACCTTCATAACAATATGTAATATGTACAATATACACACTGCAAGTATATATATAATGTAGTAACAGACACCTTCATAACAATATGTAATATGTACAATATACACACTGTAAGTATATATATCATGTAGTAACAGACACCTTCATAACAATATGTAATATGTACAATATACACACTGCAAGTATATATATAATGTAGTAACAGACACCTTCATAACAATATGTAATATGTACAATATACACACTGCAAGTATATATATAATGTAGTAACAGACACCTTCATAACAATATGTAATATGTACAATATACACACTGCAAGTATATATATAATGTAGTAACAGACACCTTCATAACAATATGTAATATGTACAATATACACACTGCAAGTATATATATAATGTAGTAACAGACACCTTCATAACAATATGTAATATGTACAATATACACACTGCAAGTATATATATCATGTAGTAACCGACACCTTCATAACAAAATGTAATATGTACAATATACACACTGCAAGTATATATATAATGTAGTAACAGACACCTTCATAACAATATGTAATATGTACAATATACACACTGCAAGTATATATATCATGTAGTAACAGACACCTTCATAACAATATGTAATATGTACAATATACACACTGCAAGTATATATATAATGTAGTAACAGACACCTTCATAACAATATGTAATATGTACAATATACACAGTGCAAGTATATATATCATGTAGTAACAGACACCTTCATAACAATATGTAATATGTACAATATACACACTGCAAGTATATATATAATGTAGTAACAGACACCTTCATAACAATATGTAATATGTACAATATGCACACTGCAAGTATATATATCATGTAGTAACAGACACCTTCATAACAATATGTAATATGTACAATATACACACTGCAAGTATATATATAATGTAGTAACAGACACCTTCATAACAATATGTAATATGTACAATATGCACACTGCAAGTATATATATCATGTAGTAACAGACACCTTCATAACAATATGTAATATGTACAATATACACACTGCAAGTATATATATAATGTAGTAACAGACACCTTCATAACAATATGTAATATGTACAATGTACACACTGCAAGTATATATATAATGTAGTAACAAACACCTTCATAACAATATGTAATATGTACAATGTACACACTGCAAGTATATATATAATGTAGTAACAGACACCTTCATAACAATATGTAATATGTACAATATACACACTGCAAGTATATATATCATGTAGTAACAGACACCTTCATAACAATATGTAATATGTACAATATACACACTGCAAGTATATATATAATGTAGTAACAGACACCTTCATAACAATATGTAATATGTACAATGTTAGTATAATTATTTCTGGGACTGATTTCTTGGTGCATTGATATATGTTCCCATAGCAGCACACTCCCGACTTCTTGCAACAGTTCTTAGTTCCTACTTCTGGAAACAAATGCTTGTGTTTTCTAATCATGGCAGACTTGATAATAAACAACAAAGACGATTATTTTTGGATAAGTGAGGATTCACAAACTTATCTTTTTGAAGCTGAATATACGGAGGATGAACCGCTGCTTGTAGAAGTCAGCATGAAGGAAGAGTGAGGCGTTGGAGCAGACAGAAACCAAAGAAGCGAGGTCGGCATGACTTTGACGCTGTAAATGTGGAATTTTGAGTCAAGCTATTTCGACATAAATGGAGCGCTTACCCAAATAAACTGGAAAAAAACAATGGAGTGAGTCACACTTTAATAATGATCATGATACACATCATGTGTGTTATTACAACTACACTGAAAAGATGAAATAATACTTTACAGATATATGATTGTCCATGTTCTTCACTCAGTACTGATTGCTGTCTTATCACAGCTAGCTTATTTCTTCCCATAGTTAGCTTTCACGGCTAATATCAAAGCACGTCGGTGTGTTAGTACGCTAGAAAAAGAGTGTTTGCTCTTACAATAAGAATGTTGCCACAGTTTGGTTATTATACAAGTTCCAGAATGGAAATGAAATATTGCTGGATGCATTTTTAAAAGTGTACAATTGTTTGCTCCCATTAGCCGCATTGCTAGCCACCTAGAACGAGCCAATTAAGTTAGAATGCAAAAATAGTAATTGATTGTGAATGATTCAAAATAAAAAAGTGCAGTTCCCCTTTAAGATATATTTACTGGCATCTGGCGGCTAAAGTGGCGAGGGCAATTTGTCACGTTTCATGTGTCATGTTAACGAGGCCATCTGAATCCCTTGCTACTGTAAGTGTAAGCAGGTTGACAAAGTGTGTTCCTTTCATGTAAATACGTCCTACCTACCTTTGTGGGAAGCCCGTTCTGGCAGTGGTGTGTCCATGAAACAACTGTCATAGACTTTTGTCATTTTGCAGTATTGTCAATTGTTTTTAGGCCACATTGCTTGTGACAGATTGGATCTAAGCGGCAAACATGAGCGGACGCCACCCAAAGCCCTCTCCCCCATTTACGAGGCGGACGCGGGGGAAGCGTTTGAGCGCCGCACGGGCAGGAACATTAGACGTCGGGCGGAGGAGGAAGGAAAGCCGAGAGGGGACGATGAGCACGGCTTTGCCCAGCAGGACTGGAGCCTACTCAAGCAACTCCTCTCGGACCAGCAGTCCAATCTGGGCGTCATAAACCCGGTGCCCGAAGAGCTGAACCTGGCCCAGTACCTCATCAAGCAGACGCTGTCCTTGTCGCGGGAGCGCCCTGACACCCGGGCCTTCCTGTCCCCGGAGAGGGAGACGTTCAAGCGCTGGGCTGAGCTCATCTCGCCCCTGGAGGACTCGTCCACCAGCATCACGGTGACCAGCTTCTCCCCGGAGGACGCCGCCTCGCCACAGGGGGAGTGGACCATCGTGGAACTGGAAACACACCACTGACTGCGAGGAGGACCCTGCCGCACAAACAAGCCTCCATACAGTATTTAGCCATACTGGTCCTGGTTTGTTCAGTGGGGATGTTCTGCATGCACAAGTGCTTACATGTCACACACAAAGTGGGGGGGAAGGTTCTCTCATGACACTTTGAGTCTAAAGGTACATCAGCCTTTACGGAAAACTATTATCCGATATAGCCTTGCCTTTTGTGTCCACTTATAAAAATAAAGGTTTGTGTCGAAGCAGAGTTGAAGTGGTTTATTGTCGGGATGCCGACTTACTTGGTGTTATGCCACGTGCCGCTTTTTTCTGTGGAAGGCTTCTTTTTGGAGCACAGAGGTTGAAGACCTAGGTCACATTTCCCGGAAGTGAAAACACTTTAATTCCAAGCGGGTAATCTATTCTGTAGTTACGTTAGAGCAGGGGTCACCAACGCGGTGCCCGCGGGCACCAGGTAGCCCGTAAGGACCAGATGAGTAGCCCGCTGGCCTGTTCTAAAAATAGCTCAAATAGCAGCACTTACCAGTGAGCTGCATCTATTTTTTAAATTGTATTTATTTACTAGCAAGCTGGTCTCGCTTTGCCCGACATTTTTAATTCTAAGAGAGACAAAACTCAAATAGAATTTGAAAATCCAAGAAAATATTTTAAAGACTTGGTCTTCACTTGTTTAAATAAATTCATTAATTTTTTTACTTTGCTTTTTATAACTTTCAGAAAGACAATTTTAGAGAAAAAATACAACCTTAAAAATGATTTTAGGATTTTTAAACACATATACCTTTTTACCTTTTAAATTCCTTCCTCTTCTTTCCTGACAATTTAAATCAATGTTCAAGTAAATATATTTTTTTTATTGTAAAGAATAATAAATACATTTTAATTTAATTCTTCATTTTAGCTTCTGTTTTTTCGACGAAGAATATTTGTGAAATATTTCTTCAAACTTATTATGATTAAAATTCAAAAAAATTATTCTGGCAAATTTAGAAAATCTGTAGAATCAAATGTAAATCTTATTTCAAAGTCTTTTGAATTTCTTTTAAAATTTTTGTTCTGGAAAATCTAGAAGAAATAATGATTTGTCTTTGTTAGAAATATAGCTTGGTCCAATTTGTTATATATTCTAACAAAGTGTAGATTGGATTTTAACCTATTTAAAACATGTCATCAAAATTCTAAAATTAATCTTAATCAGGAAAAATTACTAATGATGTTCCATAAATTCTTTTTTTAATTTTTTCAAAAAGATTCGAATTAGCTAGTTTTTCTCTTCTTTTTTTCGGTTGAATTTTGAATTTTAAAGAGTCGAAATTGAAGATAAACTATGTTTCAAAATATAATTGTCATTTTTTTTTCGTGTTTTCTCCTCTTTTAAACCGTTCAATTAAGTGTAAATATCATTAATTATTAATAATAACATAGAGTTAAAGGTAAATTGAGCAAATTGGCTATTTCTGGCAATTTATTGAAGTGTGTATCAAACTGGTAGCCCTTCGCATTAATCACTACCCAAGAAGTAGCTCTTGCTTTCTAAAAGGTTGGTGACCCCTGCGTTAGAGCATCCCCAAAAATCGAAACATTTAAAAGCCATACTGAAGTTCACGCATGTTTTAAATAAAAGTAACTTTAATCGATTTTTAAGACCTTTCAAAATCATACTTAAGACCTTGTATGAGATTTTAGGAGAATTTTAGACATTTTAAGGCCTTAAATTCATTTTAAAACCCTGCAGATACCCTGTTTTTATTTCATGCATTTATGACAAATAATGGAGCTATGGTTTAAAGTTTATTTTCCAAAACATCATCCTTGCACATTTCTCTATTGTCTTCATGTGTAATTCAATACAAAAAAGCAACAGATTCTCTAACATAAAAAATCCACAGCTCCCTTAATATTTGGCCTAGCTAGCACGGCTCGGCAACCCAAAACGTTAAAAGAGCCATATCGGACCAAAAATACAAAGAAACTAATCTGTCTGGAGCCGCAAAAAATGCAAAGTCTTATATAAGTGTTATAATGAAGGCAACACATGATGTAAGTGCTATAATAGCCTACTATCAAAATGACTATGTGTCGCAGGCTGAAGCAAATCTTGGTTGACAGAAATGTTTGAAATGTAATTTTTATTCTACACATTTTTACCACATTGCTAAATCAGAGGTTACTTAGAAGGTGAGATAACTCCTGGAAATGACTGGCCAAAGGTATGGATGTTAAAGGAAACTGCAGGCTGTCTTCTTTTATTACATTTATTACAATCCTTGGGAAGCTAGTTAATGTTTGCTGTGGTCTGGAACAACATGGCACACCAACAACTATCAGAAATGCAGCCAATATGACATACAGATAATGTGTCGTGAGACATGCAAAATGAAATAATATACAAAGAGGATAAAAGTAAAGGATATTAAATGAGCTCAAATATAGCTACAAATGAGGCATAGTGATGCAATATGTACATACAGCTAGCCTAAATAGCATGTTGGCATGGATTAGCTTGCGGTCATGCACTGAGCAAATATGCCTGATTAGCACTCCAACAAGTCAATAACATCAACAATTGCGCACTTGTGTGCATTCACGCACAGCATAAAACTTTTGGTGGACAAAATGAGACAAAGAAGGAGTGGAAGATTTTACATGTAAACAAACTGTTACATCACAGTCCACACTATGGTGGGTTCAAGAACCGCTGAAATGAGTAGGACAAAAGGATGTTCAGCAAATAGTGTCATCAGTGAAGCACACACACAAACTGTGCTAGTTCTAACAATTGGGAAGGTTTGTGTCATGTTTGTCCTCAAACAAAAAACATACTAAAACAAAAAAATATTTTTTCTCCCATCTTTTTCCATTTTCAATCCTTTTTTAAAAATGCTCCAGGGAGCCACTGGAGCGGCACTAAAGAGCCGCGGGTGGCTGACCCCTAGCCTAGCACAATGCTTCAAGTACCAATGGAATGTTCTATCCAATGTCTTTCAAATGTAGCAATTGCTTTCAGCTATTTTAGCAGTAGTGTATACAGTATGTACCTATTTTGTTCATTTGTAAAACGCTGAAGCATTCATACAAACAGTATTGGTTTCCGCTTGTTCTACCACATAAGTGTCATGAGCTGTTATAAACTATACAAAACACACTTTCATGTGGAAGTAGAGCAACTAGAAAGGTGGAGTAAAGTGACATTTGACTTTTTTTGTAAAACAGCTACCGGCGACGGATTTCTTCACTCGTCACGCTAAAATCAATCGGAATTGTCTTGCTTCAAATGAAGAGAAAGAGGTCTCACTCTGTGCGTGCGTTTATTTACCGGTAGAATTAACTGAACACAGTGAGCCCTCTTTTTGGTCATTAACAATCTTTGTTTCGGTGGGCGGAGCGCCAACTTTACACACAGGAAGCTCAGACATAGCCTCCCTACTCGCCGCTCGGAAAGAAATGTGCTTACGAAGCCAAATGTCCTGTTGAGGTAATATTTCAGCTTCACGGAAAAATCCACAAATAAGTTCAGCTGAAACACAGGACTCTCTGGAAAATGGTGGTGTGGCTGTTTGAAGATGCACAATAAGGAGGCACTTGAAGACAAATGGGCTGCATGGTCGAGTGGCCAGAAGAAAGCCATTTCTGCACAAATGTCACAAAGTATCTCGCTTACATTACGCCAAACAGCACAGAGACAAGCCTCAAAACTTCTGGAACAAAGTCATTTGGAGTGATGAGACCAAAATGGAACTTTTTGGCCACTCGACCAAAATGGAACTTTTTGGCCACTCGACCATGCAGCCCATTTTTCTTCAAGTGCCTCCTTATTGTGCATCTTGAAACAGCCACACCACCATTTTCCAGAGAGTCCTGTATTTCAGCTGAACTTATTTGTGGATTTGTCTTTGCATCTCCAACAATTTTCCTGGCAGTTGTGGCTGAAATCTTTGCTGGTCTACCTGAATCCCTCATTTTCCACTTCTTAATCAGCGTTTGAACACTGCTGAAAGGCATTCTCAATTCCTTGGATATCTTTTTATACCCCTTTCCTGTTTTATGCACTTCAATTACCTTTTCTCACAGATCCTTTGACAATTATTTTGCCTTCCCCATGACTCAGAATCCAGAAGCATGTGTGCAGCACTGGATGAAAGATGCAATGGTCTGTCAGAAAGTCACTGAGCTTTTATACACACACATTAATACTTTTATACACACACATTAATACTTTTATACACACACATTAATACTTTTATACACACACATGAATTACAAACAAACATGTCACAGGTGAGGATTGGAACCTTGATTAGCCATTCAAACCTCTTTGTGTCAACTTTTGTGCATGTTATCACATCAAAGTCACTGGGGTATGTCAAATTTTGATCAGGGTCATTTGGGTACTTTCTTTGTCATTTTGATTTAAAAAGAGTAAGCACAGTTGTTTGCCAATAAATAGCTTCACACAACCATTAAGCATGAGTGGAAGAAAAGTTTTTGTGTTATCATTCATATTCTCTGAAGAATGGCCAAGAAACCATCAATTCTCCCAGGGTATGTCAACTTATGAGCACGACTGTATATTTAAGTGAAAGTTTTCCTTACAAAAATAAGAGTCCATTTTATTTTTGGTTTGTTCATTTAACAAGTTATTTACCTTCCAATTACAGTACAATCAATGTTAAACAATTCTACAGGAATGAGAAGTAATTGTGTGATTTTAAATGGTTACTTGAATTATATATTATGATTACATGACATTATAAATAGTTTGTATCAGTTATTTCTTCAGTTTAAGAGCATGATGCAGACAAAAGCTCTAAGTCTGTCTGCATAAAGCCAAATATTTTTGAAAGTGAGTGATTGCATATTATATGTGGCACCTCGAGACAAGAATGTGTTGATTGACAGTCTAAAATGAACATGTCTTCCTTCACTCCATATCTTCACAGTATAAAACATCAAAACCAGATTGCAATTATGGAGAGAAAAATCCACAATTGGGTTTTTTCTGATAATGTGCAGCCCTAACCGCCACTTCAATTTAAAGTGGCCCGCCACACCATCTATAAATCAAAAAGCACTTTTTGGCTAAATGGATTTGTTCTTTCTATTTTGACAGAAAAATGTGCCACGTGAAATTGAATATGTTTATACTTGAATATTATCTGATTAAGCAACAAGATGTTACAAGCATTTTTTTTTTGCTTAGCAAAATAAATATTTAAATATCCGCTTATCATCTTGACTTACAATTTCAAAGCAAGTTATCCATCAATCTGCAAGTAAGAAATATAATATTGTGTAACAAGTCTATTATGCATTTATATTCTTATCAAGATGTGGCCCTCTGAGAGTTGCTGTAATTGTCAAGTGATTTAACAATCCACAACAAAATGTACTTCAATTGAAAGAACACAAACTATGAAACAACAGAAGAAATGTCACTTGCTGTTCTAATCATGCTTAGCATTTTTAAACTCACTTTTTATCTCTTCCGCGGCTTTATTCCTCTCTTTTTTATTTTATTTTTTAAAAACTTTTATTTATAAATTTCAACATTTACAAACAGACAAGAAACAATAATCAAAATAAGTACAAAACAGTACAAAAAGAGTACAAAGCAACGCCAGGGGGTTATAATTCCAAGTAACTAAGTGCAAAGCCATAGGCTCACTCAATTTCAGTAAATAACTTCAATTAGGAGCACAGCATCATCATTTTCACAGCTTTTTGCTTGTTAGAGGTAGAGAGTGTTTTAATGTAGACTTCCAATTCTTTTTTAAAGGCACAAAAGACAGGTCAGGTATTGAGAAACTTACATTTATTAATATAAAACTTAGCCAATAGTATAATGAGGTCGCAAAGGTCAAATTAATTTTCAAATTGTTGTTCATACAGTGTAAAACCAAATATCACATCTTTAAAACGACTTTATTCCTCTCATAAAACGTCCATTGCGACCAGTGACGCAAAGGAGGCGATGACGTCATCCAGTGACTCGTCGCCACTTTTATGACAGCCAATAGCTGCTCTCCTTACTGAGGAGTGTTTTATGACAGCCAGTAGCTGCTCTCCTTACTGAGGAGTGTTTTATGACAGCCAATAGCTGCTCTCCTTACCGAGGAGTGTTTTATAACAGCCAATAGCTGCTCTCCTTACTAAGGAGTGTTTTATAACAGCCAATAGCTGCTCCCCTTACTGAGGAGTGTTTTATGACAGCCAGTAGCTGCTCTCCTTACTGAGGAGTGTTTTATAACAGCCAATAGCTGCTCTCCTTACCGAGGAGTGTTTTATAACAGCCAATAGCTGCTCTCCTTACTAAGGAGTGTTTTATAACAGCCAATAGCTGCTCCCCTTACTGAGGAGTGTTTTATAACAGCCAATAGCTGCTCTCCTTACTGAGGAGTCGGCAAGAGCGCATAAAAGTGTCGTGTTTAAACTCTACAAAACGCACTTTCATGTAAAAGTATAGCAAGTAGAAAAGTGTATTAAAGTGACATTTGACACAAGTAGAAAAGTGTAGTAAAGTAACATTTGACGCCTAATGTTCGCTGTCAGTTCACATCCTCAAGTATGGAGTCCAGCCAAATGAGTGAGTCTCGTTAGCTAGTTAGCTCTAGTTAGCCAGTTAGCTGTAGTTAGCTGTAGTAGATGTTGGCACACAAGAAGACTGAAGTTGTCTGTGAAATAAGAACCTTCAAGTCTTTTGCGGCGATGGAAGAAAGTGTGTGGACAACGACCATCATCATCAGCACATCACTGCAGGTACTGTTGTGACGTCATCATCAGCACATCACTGCAGGTACTGTTTTGACGTCATCATCAGCACATCACTGCAGGTACTGTTTTGACGTCTCACTGCAGGTGCTGTTGTGACGTCACGTCAGCCAGGCCGCCATTAACTCGCTGGCCCGCCAAAAGATGAACTCAAGCATTCATCTACAAAATGATCTTAAAGTCTGTTAATGACATATATGTGTCTGCTGTGGTCCTCCTAAAACAAAACAAATGATAATGATAATTACATTTTTAAAGGGAAATTGTGTCTATCTTTCACAATCTTTATGTAAAACATCTTTTTGTGCATTCTAACTCTTAAATAAAGGCTAGCTTAAGTCAGCTAACAATGGAGCCAATTGGAGTCGCTCTAGTCAGCTTATAAAGTACTCACCATGGTTTATATACATGCTGTAAGCATATATATATATATATATATATATATATATATATATATATATATATATATATATATATATATATATATACATATACATATACATATATATATATATACATATATATATATATATATATATATATATATATATACATATATATATATATATATAATGTAGTAACATTCATATTAACATGTGTTATTTACATATTTTGCTCATTTAATAAGGTTTGTTTGAAATAGGGACAGGTACAGAAACATAGATATCTGACACAGTTATCCAATGTATGCATCATAGTGTGTGTAGCCAAAGCTCATTTACAACACTTGTCCCCAACAACAACAACAACACAGATCTAAGATCATTAAAAATAGGAAACTAAAGAGAATAAGGCAAAGAGGAGTCGACAATAATGATAATAGTAATAATACAGACAAAGTGCAAACTAGATAAAAGCCAATAATAATAATAATAATAATAACACAGACAAAGTGCAAACTAGATAAAAGCCAAATATAATAATAATAATAATAACACAGACAAAGTGCAGACTAGATAAAAACCAATTAGTAAAAATGAGTAAAAAGTCAACATGGGAACATGATTGTTGCTCAACTAGCCACAATTGTGTTTGTTTTTTGAAAGTGACAAGTGCAGGTATACTTTTCAAAGTGTCAGGTAGAGAGTTCCATAGTTGTGCTCCTTTTATTGAAAAGGCGGTCTGGGCAAAAAGATGTTCTACGGAATGGAACGCAACAGCATTGTATGTACGCATACAGCGGCGTATTAACGCATCACAACATTGGCTGTTTCTTTCAACAACATCACTAATCAAGACAGACTTTGTGAGAGACGACAAAGACTACAATGAGGATCTACAACCTCATATTTTTGATCCTGACTTTAAGGAGGATGAGCTTCACGTTCTAGAAGCTGTGTGTTAAACAGATGCAGCTTTAGTCAGACACTAAGCATCATGTAGCAGTATTGCTAAGTGCTGAACAAGAAGTACAAACTACGAACATAATAAAACAATCAATGTCTG
The DNA here is from genome assembly GCF_033978785.1 of Entelurus aequoreus. Lineage (NCBI taxonomy): Eukaryota > Metazoa > Chordata > Actinopteri > Syngnathiformes > Syngnathidae > Entelurus > Entelurus aequoreus. The sequence goes on from NC_084757.1 coordinate 39,321,482, forward strand.
CTCTCACTGGGATATCTTCCAGTTTGGACAAAGAATTAATCAAAATCCTTAGGAAGTGTTTAAAAAAAAAAGTGCCGGAAATGTGCATCTTTTTCTATCTTTCTCGCCATATCCTGGTCTATGTCCACAACCTTCTACTATCCAAGTAAGAGGCATGATTTATATTTTACAATTCACTTTTACCTACTCAGAGATGATGCAGCAGCTCATAATGTCAATATAGCACCATAAGCTAGTTAGCTAAAAATAGTTTTGTCTGCGTTAGTGCTTATAATAACAATATCGCTAACACTTTGTTAATATTCAGATCACTAAAAATCATGGGCTGCCCCCTCCCCTCCCTGAAGGATTTACACAACTCCCGCTGCCTCAACAGAGCAAAACGCATCACCAAGGACAGTACACACCCTGGCTTCCACCTGCTACCATGGGGCAGGTGCATCAGAGCCAGAACAAACAGGCTCAGAGACAGCTTCTTTCCCAGAGCTGTCACCATCTTGAACTCTAACTTATAATAATAATTCACCCCTATACAATATCCTACCCTAATACCTACCCTACTGTGCAATATTACCCTTCGAGTGCAATACATCCCGCACTGATTATTTAGTACTGCGGTACTCTTGTCTTGTTCTGTATATTGTACAGTATTTTGTATTTCTATAGTGTTTTGTATATTGTACAGGATTGCTTATTATTCTTATTGGATAGTAATCTGTTTATTTCAATTGTTAGTTTTTTTCTTTATTGCCTGTTGTGTAATTTATTTTATTTTATTATTTATTTATTTTTACCCCATATTTGTTCCCACTACCACACCCTAAATTGGAGTCCTTAATCTCGTTATATGCAAATATAATGACAATAAGGTCCATTCTATTCTATTCTACTAGATGTAAATGGAGGATAGTAGGCGCTTTTGCATGTTTTTTAGAGGGCTTTATTGGTTTAATAGTGTACTCCTATTTGCTGCATTGTTATCTAAAAAAAGAAAAAATGTGTGCTTATCTCATAAGAATTGTGAACGATAGGCAAAATTGCAAAAAAAAAGTGCAGTTTCCCTTTAAGAGTAGAAATTAAGAATCAATGTCTAGATTTGGATCTTTGTTATCTTTTTTGAAGGCCACACAGAGCCATAATAACCTTGTACTTTTATGTCAAACTATTAATTATGTTTTTAATTGAACACAAGTAGTCAATAGTTAGGCATGAAGGAGATAATTAGAATGAGAAATATAACTTGCATAAAACAAATAAAAGTGAGGGGTACAGTAAATCATAAATAACTTGAAAGTTTTCTGAGGTATTAATAACTGCAGCGATCATTCATGTCCAGTCTGTTTACATGATTACACTTTCTTTACCATTTCAGTCATGCATTTCAGATATTCTCTTTCACCATTTGCATTTATGGATGCCATATTTTGCTTTGGTAATATAAACATTTAGAATATATTTTATATATTAATCTGTGTCATTTTTTGCCATGTAAGCAAAAGTTACACACAGACTACGGCACCGCAGTTTTTATTAGTTGCACTCAAACGATTAATCGAAGCTACAGAATACAAATCAAAGCCTTTTTCTAATCAAATGATTGCATTAAATTGTTGCAGCCATAGTCTTATCAGGTACATAGTAGACCCTCGTTATTCATAAATCTCTGTGAAAAAAAAACATGCAAGGGTTTATTCATTGATTTATTTGATAAGGTACTTCCCTCACTTTATTTTCCTTCTGTAATGTCAAGTCTTGGTAAGAAAAGGTGAAGATCTCTGGTGTTAGCTGGGATGGTCAGCAAAGAAAGTTCTTACTCTGCTGTCAATCATCAAATCAACTGTTTCAGACATTTGAAGGGAGAAACTCCGAGCCCCAGTTAGGAGTTAAGTGCCTCAAAGTCACAGCAACTTGTGAAAGGCAGAGTCAAGTCCACTGTTGTGACTTGAAGATATCTTTTTCTTTCTGCAGAGCCACGACACGCTCAGGATGCTCAGAGCTCAGCAGCACAGAATCCGACTGTCAGACGGCGTTGAGCGTGGAACCTTCATTTTTCCTCTCGCTGGTACATTTTCTTCAATCTCCCTTGTCTCTATTGAAAGGAGAACTGCACTTCTTTACACAATCCTTATGTAAGACAGGAACTTATATTTGTTTCTATTTTTCATGCATTGGTTAACACAAGTCATCTAGCAAGGGAGTCCCCGGGGGTTCCTCTATTTTGCCCGCAAAGTCCTCAAAATCAACATCCATAGACTGCCAACAATACTCCATTTACATGGAAATATTGACCAAGTATTATTGGAACTACTTTTAGCGGCGCGGTGATCACAGAAAGCTAACTAGCTTATGCCGCTATATTGACATACTGAGCTGCTGCATGGCCTCAGGGTTGTTAAAAGTTTGTGCTAAATGATAAATCATGCCTCTCACCAGCATTGTAGGAAGTTGTGGCCACAAACTGAGCAGTTGGTCAACTTTGCACTGGAAAAAGTCCCAGTCTCACCAAGTATATAGTATAGTCCAACTATCTAATCAAACTTAAAGGCCTACTGAAAGCCACTACTAGCGACCACACAGTCTGATAGTTTATATATCAATGATGAAATCTTAACATTGCAACACATGCCAATATGGCCGGGTTAACTTATAAAGTGACATTTTACATTTCCCGCCACACTTCCGGTTGAAAAAGCCTTCGGAGGATGACGTATGCGCGTGACGTAGCCCGGGGAACAGAGGTATGCCTTCCCCATTGAATACAATACAAAAAAACTCTGTTTTCATTTCATAATTCCACAGTATTCTGGACATCTGTGTTGGTGAATCTTTTGCAATTTGTTTAATGAACAATGGAGGCAACAAAGAAGAACGTTGTAGGTGGGATCGGTGTATAGCGGCTGGCTGTAGCAACACAACAAGGACGGTATAGCTTGGTTGGTAGAGCGGCCGTGCCAGCAACTTGAGGGTTGCAGGTTCGATCCCCGCTTCCGCCATCGTAGTCACTGCCGTTGTGTCCTTGGGCAAGACACTTTACCCACCTGCTCCCAGTGCCACCCACACTGGTTTAAATGTAACTTAGATATTGGGTTTCACAATGTAAAGCACTTTGAGTTACTTGAGAAAAAGCGCTATATGAATGTAATTCACTTCACTTCACTTCACTTCACTACTCACTTGGATAGCAGACGCGCTAGCCGATGCTAGCCGGCCACCGCACGGATGATCGGGTGAAGTCGTTCGTCGCGCCGTCGATCGCTGGAACGCAGGTGAGCACGGGTGTTGATGAGCAGAGCAGATGAGGGCTGGCTGGCGTAGGTGGAGCGCTAATGTTTTTATCATAGCTCTGTGAAGTCCGGTTGCTAAGTTGCTAAGTCAGCCTTAGCGTCGTTAGCAACAGCATTGTTAAGCTTTGCCAGGCTGAGATCTATTAACCGTGTAGTTACATGTACATGGTTTAATAGTATTGTTGATCTTCTGTCTATCCTTCCAGTCAGGGATTTATTTATTTTGTTTCTATCTGCATTTGAGACAGATGCTATCACGTTAGCTCATGCTAAAGAGCTTCGTCGATGTATTGTCGTGGAGATAAAAGTCACTGTGAATGTACATTTGGCGTTGTGGACTCTCATTTTCAAGAGGATATAGTATCCCAGGTGCTTTCAAATACAAATCCATGATCCACAATAGAAAAAGGAGAGAGTGTGGAATCCAATGAGCCAGCTTGTACCTAAGTTACGGTCAGAGCGAAAAAAAATATGTATTTCACTGCATTCTAGTCCGTCACTCTAACGTTCCTCATCCACGAATCTTTCATCCTGGCTCAAATTAATGGGGTAATCGTCGCTCTCTCGGTCCGAATAGCTCTAGCTGCGTTGAAAACAATAGGAAAATATGAGGGAGTGAACTGACAACGTCACGCTACTTCCGGTACAGGCAAGGTTTTTTTTTTATCAGAGACCAAAAATTGCGAACTTTATCGACGTTGTTCTCTACTAAATCCTTTCAGCAAAAATATGGCAATATCGCAAAATGATCAAGTATGACACATAGAATGGATCTGCTATCCCCGTTTAAATAAAAAAAAAACATTTCAGTAGGCCTTTAATACATGTCACAATTCCCCAAATAGCAATTTTGTTTTTAGGCAATAGATCTTCTGAGGGAAGAAATTTGACTTTTGAGCATCACAAGTTTGTTATAAGACACAAAACTTCACAATAGTGGTATAGCTAAAATTACCTTTTAATTGCTTATTAAATTACATATACACTTACAGCATGTATATAAAACACTGACTTTTGCTGGGGTTTATTTACGATTTAGAATACATAAAAAAAGAAGAACATATTTGTTCTTGTCTCACATAAGCAAAAAGTGCAAATCCCCTTTAGGTTGAATTGGAAATGAATTTAATCGGGGGCCTTTCCTTGATTGTGTAGGTGTTGCGTTCATGCTGGTGGAGCCTCAGCATTTGCCCGAAAATGTGGAAGAGTCAGGACTTATTGAGCAAATAAAGAAGTTTGCGCAGGTCCACCGGAATTGCTTTGTGCTGCTCTATGCTCCTTTCAATGGGAAGAGGGAAACAGACACACTGTCTCTCATTCAGCAAAGGTAAATAAATCACTCCTTCTTACTTTACTGACCTGCATGCATCCATCTGTGAATGTTTTCACGGAGGGAAGAGTGGTACTCCAAATGTTTTAAGGACAGTTCTGGCAACCAGTGGACAACACTGAGAATATCACTAAGGTCAAAGTGGACTCATGAGGTCGTTATCAGACGACTAGGAAGTTGTGATATTACCATACAGTATATATTGTAATATTACCCACACATGTCTATCATACGGTGTCATTTTTATTGTATATGTTATAATTCTACGAATGTAACTGTAGCAACAATGCTACTTTCCGGTAGCAATGTTTACGTCACTTGAAAAACCATTGATGCAATAGCCGGGAGGGAGGGTGGCTGTCAACAACATTGCAAGGACCACAATGGAAGATAAACCAACAAAACCCGAAGAGGAATTGATGCCAAAAAGAGGGAAGAGGAAATCCTTTGTTTGGATGAAAAAAGTCACACACTGACCAAACAAGAGGTAGGTTAATTTGCAAAACATGCCGCCAACGAGTAATCTTTTCTATTACTTGAAGACACGGCATGAAGAGCAGTACAGAGACATTGTTCAAATGCGACACAATTCTAACGTCGCCTCAAAACCATGAAGAGAACCAACACCAAACAAACACAACAGCTGTTTTCCAAAGGCACGTCTAAGACATGCGGCCCCACAGCCACCCAGAAATTGCATAGGCCTTTTTATATATAGAACATACATATATCATTTTAGGAAAGATTCACTATATCGTGATAAATATTGTTGTCCATATTGCACAGCACCACCATGAAGTACAGCGTAACCACAAATTACAAACCCCTCATTGCACAAACTTTGGGACTTTTTGATAGACAACAGCTTTGAGTCTGTCTACATAAAGCCAAATATTTGACATTGTTGCATACTATTGTAGTGTGTGGCACTTTGAATATGTTGATGACAGTCTATAAAACTGGGGTGTTCAACAAGCAATCAGGGTGTTGACATTGTACATTTAAACATCTGGCCCTTTGATAGGTTCTTACATACAGTATCACTGTCATGTGGACAATATGAGTGAGTCAGGCCAGTGACCATGGAGTGTACTTTCAAGTGACTACATGCATAGCATTTACTTAAATGACCCAATCCAAACAACCTTCCCTAGTCATGGCACAGGGAAAAAAACCACACAAAAAGTCAACAAACATGTCAGACATAACACAACTTGCTCACTGAACTTTGTGGATATTATACAAAACAGGCAACCACCATAAAAAGATTCAAAATGACACTCATTTAAATCCATTGCAAAACCCCTCTTTAGACTTATCCATGTTTGGCGCATTTTAGCTTCTTGATGTTTCTGATTGATTACAAAACTTTAAGGAAGTCTTGAAGTTGAACTTTCACATGCACTTAATATTCAATTGTAATTCTATTATTAATTATATATCATCATAATATGTCCACATACAATTTTTTTAACCCAATGCTGCCCCCCAGTCAAAAAGTTTGGACACCTTTGGTCTAAAAGTAACACGCCTTCCCTTGTTATTTTTGCAGATGTACAGTATGTATGAAATATAACAATTGCAAACCAAATTGTAATTTTAGCCAATTGTTGGTGTCGGTAGAGCTTCTGCAAATGAGGACTAGTGGTTGTTGGAACTTTAAGAAATAAAAAGTTGATCCTTTCAGCCCTTGTTATGTTTGTTTAATATACTTTGTGTTTGAAGTGTATAAACTTTCCTATGGAGAAATGTGCTAAAATATGCAAACTCTTCTATTCACGAACCCTGATCAAGAACCAATTCAGTTCATAAATGGAGTTTCCACTTGTTAATTTCTTTTGTCTTCTTCCAGCTTCTTGGGCAGCAACCCCAGGGTGTTGCCCGTGCGAAACAACACAGAGATTCTCAAAGGAATGCTGACCATTGCAAAGGTGAGAAGAATAGCGGCCAGTAGGGACAGAGAAACCTGCACAGGTTAGTATATTGCATCTTTATCCGCAGGCCACAAGCAAGCCTCATGTAGAGCGTATCCAGGACCACATGGCTCAGGCTCGCACACACATCCTTGAAAGAAGCTCCGTGTGGGACATGCTCAAACACTCCATCTAAACTTCTTGTTATTGTTTTATTGCTCACACAAATAAAGCAGTTGTTGGGGGATCTTTTCCTCTGTGCGGACAATGAGGCTCTCCATTAGGTCAAAGGTCACCAGAGCACTTTGCAGCACCTGAGGTAGAGGGCAGAGGTCAGATATGATAGAGGCCAATAACATGATATTGTCAAAACAATGTTACCTGATGCTGCACCTCTGGGGACCTTTTGGATAAATCCCCTGGTTTGACTGTGGAGATTGGAAGGCATGTGCCAGTAGACGCTCTGGCCTCTAGAGGGCAGCAACAGCAAGCAGAAAATAAGTGTCAATACACAGCCAAATGATCCAAAACTGAAAACTAATGCACTGGGAAAATGAGCAAATTCAAAACATAAATGCTGCAAGAAAGGAAAAAAAAGGCAAAAGAAAGATGCTGCAAATGCCCAACACAGGAAATGAAACAGGTTTGAATAATAAAACGGAAGAAAGAAGGAAAAAGGTAGCTGACTTTAGAGGCGGAGTGAAAAGGTAGCATTTTCTTTAAAGGAAGATAGCCCCCATTTGACTTATTGTTGTGAAATGCTTACAGTCTATCTTATTTAGCCTTCTTGTCCCAGCAGGACCCTCAGCTCCTCCTGGCTGTCCCAAAAACAACCTTCCACTATTTATTAGGTCCTCCCAGTCTCTGAGACCATTTTAATCCAGGCTAAAAACATCATTTTACTCTCTGCCGTTCATATCCAGTTTGACAGGATTCTTGTTTTTTCCTTATTTAATTATTTATTACATTTTAATATTTTAGGTGATATATTCTGCACTTCTTTGAAGGTACTTTTGTGTTACCATGTAAATGTGACACTATGTGCCCCTTTTTTTATGTCTTTGTTTCCAAATGTGCTCTATAAATACATCAACTGAACTCAAGTCTGGCTCCCCTGCTAGCCTGGCCAAGTTTATTACGCAGCACGACATGCTACTACAACAGATTACGCAGCATGACATGCTACTACAACAGATTACGCAGCATGACATGCTACTACAACAGATTACGCAGCACGACATGCTACTACAACAGATTACGCAGCATGACATGCTACTACAACAGATTACGCAGCACGACATGCTACTACAACAGATTACGCAGCACGACATGCTACTACAACAGATTACGCAGCATGACATGCTACTACAACAGATTACGCAGCACGACATGCTACTACAACAGATTACGCAGCACGACATGCTACTACAACAGATTACGCAGCATGACATGCTACTACAACAGATTACGCAGCACGACATGCTACTACAACAGATTACGCAGCATGACATGCTACTACAACAGATTACGCAGCACGACATGCTACTACAACAGATTACGCAGCACGACATGCTACTACAACAGATTACGCAGCATGACATGCTACTACAACAGATTACGCAGCACGACATGCTACTACAACAGATTACGCAGCATGACATGCTACTACAACAGATTACGCAGCATGACATGCTACTACAACAGATTACGCAGCACGACATGCTACTACAACAGATTACGCAGCATGACATGCTACTACAACAGATTACGCAGCACGACATGCTACTACAACAGATTACGCAGCATGACATGCTACTACAACAGATTACGCAGCATGACATGCTACTACAACAGATTACGCAGCATGACATGCTACTACAACAAACCTGGGGCCATACTTATCAAGCTTCTTAGAGTGCCATTTTACACTTAAGTCCTGAGAATTTGCGAAACTTAGTCCTACTCTCAAATTTAAGAATAAAAGCTTTTTATCAACGTTCTTAAGTCTAAGAATCACTCCTACTCTCCACGATATCTAAGAGACCTTCAGAGGTGTCTTAAGTGGTTAGGAATTGCCAGCAGGGGATGGCACTGAGGCGAGAGAGACGTGCGCGAACGTTCAGGGAACGGAACAATGTTGTTGTTTTTTTGATGACGAGCAGCTGATCAAACGGTATCGTTTAGACAGAGCGGATATTATTTTTGTCACAGATTTAATACTTTTCGATTCCTTGTTGATTTCTGCATGTGTCTGCAGTGGGCTAGTATATATAGAGCCACCCACACCAGTTTCAAATTAGTTGCCTAATTAATGAATTGGAAAGAAAATGTTATGACAGTAGCGTATGTGTGGGGCCGTGAGGTGAGTGACGTCAGTGAGTGTGTGGGCGAGAGAAGAGAGGGAGCGGTAGCGTGAGTGCCGGCGGGGACTAGTTTGTTTTGTATTATTTTGTAGTTTATTGTCAAAATATACACTCCCATTGTCCACTTCAATATTTCTAAGATATTTCTTTATTCTTAGACTAGGGATTCCCTTCCGTGATTGGTCATTTCTATGGACACAGAAATGACGTCACCTAAAATTGCATTTACGGCACATAGTAATGTCGTAATTCAGCTCTGAGTGTGACACTTAAGATTCAGTCCTACACTTCGCTGAAAGTGTGAGTAAGACGCTTGGTAACTAACTTTTAAGTGCAGCTTTCAGCCAAGAATTTATTTACTCTTAAGTCAACTCTTAGCAGACTTCTTAGGAGTCATTCTAAGAAGCTTGATAAGTACGGCCCCTGGGCATCATGCAACATTTCAATCTTATTCAGTAAAAAACTCAAACTTCATTCCGTTCTCTGAAATGGTTTGTCATGAGGTTTTTAGTATCAGTCATTATTGCGTATGTTTGTGCCATCAACTTTTATCCTATTTTATGGAGTCTTGGGATTTTTTCCACTAATGCACAACAAGCTTGACATGTTTGAAGTGGCCATAAAAAGGAGATGCAAGCACACACAACATGTAGCATGTAGTCCTGCATAATAAGCTGCATGGTTGTTTGTGTCACGTGACTGCAAAGCTGACACCTCACTAGCTGCTTCTGGGACACCATCCATTGCTTCAGTCTTAATTTACCTGGAAGTGGGTCTTGAGTTTTGAACACGTTTGAATTTTTAAAACACTGTCTTTACACAAACCAACACACATTTTTTTTTCAATTAAATTGTTTGCATAATTTGATGTAAAAAAAAAAAAAAAAAAAATCAGTTCACAAAATTCAAACACAAAATGCACTTTTATCAATTAAATATCCAAAATGTTTTGGTAAGAAAGACACAAAGTAATTAATTTTTCTAAATTTAAGAAATAATAAAAAAATCATACTTAAGTTTAAGTGTCACAATTGTAAAATTGGACTGCTTATGAAGTGTGTCAACATGTCTTTATAGCGTACATGCCTACCTCTGGCTTTTAGCCTGTGATCATCTCTCAGGGCCTTCAGCTCAGCCATGTAATAAGACCTGGACATAGTGATGCACACACGCAGCATTTGTGTGTACTCTTCTCTCATCCTGCTCACATCTTCCCACACGGCTGCCTACACAAGGAGGAGGGGAGGACACCATAGTACTTGCTAGAAGGTGTTGTGGTCCATTTGACCTACATTGCTGCTTAGGGCTGTGTGTCTGCTCAGAAGGTAGCACAGGAGGTTCAGACTCGCCATTATCCTGGATAGACAAAGTACTGATGTGTACAGTAGCATATTACATGCTTACAGACAGTTTCAGCACTCATAAAGCTGCAAACTGACTTACTTGTCCTTGTTGTGAAGCAGATCAGTCTCTGCACCATTAGCTAACGTGAAAACCAAGCCCAACAGCGAGAGAAGCTCCGCCCCTAAGAACCATCCTGTGGTGTTGCCCAGCTGGAGCGTAACAAAACAGTAATAATAATCACTTTTGATCAACACTGTTTAAAGTAGCAGTAGAGTGGAAAAACAAGTTGCCTGCATATTGAAGCTATTATTGTATATATCGCATTTATGACACCAATAGACTTCCAGAGTTTGTGAATAAAAATATATAATCAAAATACTTTCACTCTCACGGAGATTCCCGAGCCATTTGTGAGTTAATGAGCAAGCCGGTCACGTGATCCGTGGCGTAGAGGAGGAACCACAGATCCCTTCCCCATCAACAACAATGCTAATCAAGCAGACTTTGTGAGGGACAACAACAATTACTTTGGGAACATTTATGATCCAGACTCTTATATTTTTGAGCCCGAATGCAAAGAGGATGAGCAATTAGTTTTAGGAGCCAACTGTTAAATGGAAGCAGTTTTATTATGACATTATAGCATTAGCAGTATCGCTAGGTGCTAAACATGCAAACTAACCATTATAAACATTTACTGTAATATTTCCAGTCTCGCTGGGATGTCGACCGACGGGACGCTCAGATAATTCATGCATGAATTATAATCTAGAATTTACTTTTAGTAAGTTTGAGGCGAAGCAGCCGCTGGATTAGTGTGGCAACAGTAGCAGCGTAAGCTAGCTTGAGCTCACTGCTATCAATGTGCCGCTAACATAGTCTGTCTGCGTTAGCGCTTTTAATAACAATATCACTCCTATTTGGTTAATTATCAGGTCATGACATGTAAATGGAGGATTGTTGGCAGTGTCTTGATGTTTTTAGACCGTATAATTCAAGTTAAAGTACCAATGATTGTCACACACACACACGCTAGGTGTGGTGAAATGTGTCCTCTGCATTTGACCCATCCCCTTGTTCATCCCCTGGGAGGTGAGGGGAGCAGTGGGCAGCAGCGGGGGCCGCGCCCGGGAATCATTTTTGGTGATTTAACCCCCAATTCCAAGCCTTGATGCTGAGTGCCAAGCAGGGAGGTAATGGCTCCCATTTTTATAGTCTTTGGTATGACTCGGCCGGGGTTTGAACTCACAACCTACCCATCTCAGGGTGGACACTCTAACCACTAGGCCACTGAGTAGGTTGGGCGCAACACAGGACCCTCCATCTGTTGGCTATTTGTTTACAACTTTGGATGCATCACAACAAATGTCTTCTTGTCTTACATATGGATTGTGAATGGTAAACAGCACATCCCTTTCCAGTATGAC